>NW_028128462.1:0-33973 GCF_965231255.1 Vanellus vanellus | reverse complement strand
CCTTCAAATGCCCAGACAATTTGGCCCTGTCTGCTTTCCTGAGGACTCTATCCTCAAAAGAACCTTTTTTTTTCACTTTCGGCGCTCTCTGGAGCAAAAAAGACAAACGTCCAGCTTTTGCTGCCGCAGCAAAGGTGCCAGCGGGGAAAAGTGATGCTGGTTCTCACTGCCTCCTGGAACCCCTTCAAATGCACCAGACAATTTGGCCCTCTCTGCTTTCCTGAGGACTCTATCGTCAAAAGCACCTTTTTCACTTTCGGCGCTCTCTGGAGCAAAAAAGACAAACGTCCAGCTTTTGCTGCCACAGCAAAGGTGCCAGCGGGGAAAAGTGATGCTGGTTCTCACTGCCTCCTGGAACTCCTTCAAATGCCCCAGACAATTTGGCCCTCTCTGCTTTCCTGAGGACTCTATCCTCAAAAGCACCTTTTTTCACTTTCGGCGCTCTCTGGAGCAAAAAAGACAAACGTCCAGCTTTTGCTGCCGCAGCAAAGGTGCCAGCGGGGAAAAGTGATGCTGGTTCTCACTGCCTCCTGGAACCCCTTCAAATGCACCAGACAATTTGGCCCTCTCTGCTTTCCTGAGGACTCTATCGTCAAAAGCACCTTTTTAACTTTCGGCGCTCTCTGGAGCAAAAAAGACAAACGTCCAGCTTTTGCTGCCACAGCAAAGGTGCCAGCGGGGAAAAGTGATGCTGGTTCTCACTGCCTCCTGGAACCCCTTCAAATGCCCCAGACAATTTGGCCCTCTCTGCTTTCCTGAGGACTCTATCCTCAAAAGCACCTTTTTTCACTTTCGGCGCTCTCTGGAGCAAAAAAGACAAATGTCCAGCTTTTGCTGCCACAGCAAAAGTGCCAGCGGGGAAAAGTGATGCTGGTTCTCACTGCCTCCTGGAACCCCTTCAAATGCCCCAGACAATTTGGCCCTCTCTGCTTTCCTGAGGACTCTATCCTCAAAAGCACCTTTTTTCACTTTCGGCGCTGTCTGGAGCAAAAAAGACAAACGTCCAGCTTTTGCTGCCACAGCAAAGGTGCCAGCGGGGAAAAGTGATGCTGGTTCTCACTGTCTCCTGGAACCCCTTCAAATGCCCCAGACAATTTGGCCCTCTCTGCTTTCCTGAGGACTCTATCCTCAAAAGCACCTTTTTTCACTTTCGGCGCTGTCTGGAGCAAAAAAGACAAACGTCCAGCTTTTGCTGCCACAGCAAAGGTGCCAGCGGGGAAAAGTGATGCTGGTTCTCACTGCCTCCTGGAACCCCTTCAAATGCCCCAGACAATTTGGCCCTCTCTGCTTTCCTGAGGACTCTATCGTCAAAAGCACCTTTTTCACTTTCGGTGCTCTCTGGAGCAAAAAAGACAAACGTCCAGCTTTTGCTGCCACAGCAAAGGTGCCAGCGGGGATAAGTGATGCTGGTTCTCACTGCCTCCTGGAACCCCTTCAAATGCCCCAGACAATTTGGCCCTCTCTGCTTTCCTGAGGACTCTATCGTCAAAAGCACCTTTTTCACTTTCGGCGCTCTCTGGAGCAAAAAAGACAAACGTCCAGCTTTTGCTGCCACAGCAAAGGTGCCAGCGGGGAAAAGTGATGCTGGTTCTCACTGCCTCCTGGAACCCCTTCAAATGCCCCAGACAATTTGGCCCTCTCTGCTTTCCTGAGGACTCTATCGTCAAAAGCACCTTTTTCACTTTCGGTGCTCTCTGGAGCAAAAAAGACAAACGTCCAGCTTTTGCTGCCACAGCAAAGGTGCCAGCGGGGAAAAGTGATGCTGGTTCTCACTGCCTCCTGGAACCCCTTCAAATGCCCCAGACAATTTGGCCCTCTCTGCTTTCCTGAGGACTCTATCCTCAAAAGCACCTTTTTCACTTTCGGCGCTCTCTGGAGCAAAAAAGACAAACGTCCAGCTTTTGCTGCCACAGCAAAGGTGCCAGCGGGGAAAAGTGATGCTGGTTCTCACTGCCTCCTGGAACCCCTTCAAATGCACGAGACAATTTGGCCCTCTCTGCTTTCCTGAGGACTCTATCGTCAAAAGCACCTTTTTTCACTTTCGGCGCTCTCTGGAGCAAAAAAGACAAACGTCCAGCTTTTGCTGCCACAGCAAAGGTGCCAGCGGGGAAAAGTGATGCTGGTTCTCACTGCCTCCTGGAACCCCTTCAAATGCCCCAGACAATTTGGCCCTCTCTGCTTTCCTGAGGACTATATCCTCAAAAGCACCTATTTTCACTTTCGGCGCTGTCTGGAGCAAAAAAGACAAACGTCCAGCTTTTGCTGCCACAGCAAAAGTGCCAGCGGGGAAAAGTGATGCTGGTTCTCACTGCCTCCTGGAACCCCTTCAAATGCCCCAGACAATTTGGCCCTCTCTGCTTTCCTGAGGACTCTATCCGCAAAAGCACCTTTTTTCACTTTCGGCGCTCTCTGGAGCAAAAAAGACAAACGTCCAGCTTTTGCTGCCACAGCAAAGGTGCCAGCGGGGAAAAGTGATGCTGGTTCTCACTGCCTCCTGGAACCCCTTCAAATGCCCCAGACAATTTGGCCCTCTCTGCTTTCCTGAGGACTCTATCCGCAAAAGCACCTTTTTTCACTTTCGGCGCTCTCTGGAGCAAAAAAGACAAACGTCCAGCTTTTGCTGCCACAGCAAAGGTGCCAGCGGGGAAAAGTGATGCTGGTTCTCACTGCCTCCTGGAACCCCTTCAAATGCCCCAGACAATTTGGCCCTCTCTGCTTTCCTGAGGACTCTATCCTCAAAAGAACCTTTTTTCACTTTCGGCGCTCTCTGGAGCAAAAAAGACAAACGTCCAGCTTTTGCTGCCACAGCAAAGGTGCCAGCGGGGAAAAGTGATGCTGGTTCTCACTGCCTCCTGGAACCCCTTCAAATGCCCCAGACAATTTGGCCCTCTCTGCTTTCCTGAGGACTCTATCGTCAAAAGCACCTTTTTCACTTTCGGCGCTCTCTGGAGCAAAAAAGACAAACGTCCAGCTTTTGCTGCCACAGCAAAGGTGCCAGCGGGGAAAAGTGATGCTGGTTCTCACTGCCTCCTGGAACCCCTTCAAATGCCCCAGACAATTTGGCCCTCTCTGCTTTCCTGAGGACTCTATCCTCAAAAGCACCTTTTTTCACTTTCGGCGCTCTCTGGAGCAAAAAAGACAAATGTCCAGCTTTTGCTGCCACAGCAAAAGTGCCAGCGGGGAAAAGTGATGCTGGTTCTCACTGCCTCCTGGAACCCCTTCAAATGCCCCAGACAATTTGGCCCTCTCTGCTTTCCTGAGGACTCTATCCTCAAAAGCACCTTTTTTCACTTTCGGCGCTGTCTGGAGCAAAAAAGACAAACGTCCAGCTTTTGCTGCCACAGCAAAGGTGCCAGCGGGGAAAAGTGATGCTGGTTCTCACTGCCTCCTGGAACCCCTTCAAATGCCCCAGACAATTTGGCCCTCTCTGCTTTCCTGAGGACTCTATCCTCAAAAGCACCTTTTTTCACTTTCGGCGCTGTCTGGAGCAAAAAAGACAAACGTCCAGCTTTTGCTGCCACAGCAAAGGTGCCAGCGGGGAAAAGTGATGCTGGTTCTCACTGCCTCCTGGAACCCCTTCAAATGCCCCAGACAATTTGGCCCTCTCTGCTTTCCTGAGGACTCTATCGTCAAAAGCACCTTTTTCACTTTCGGTGCTCTCTGGAGCAAAAAAGACAAACGTCCAGCTTTTGCTGCCACAGCAAAGGTGCCAGCGGGGAAAAGTGATGCTGGTTCTCACTGCCTCCTGGAACCCCTTCAAATGCCCCAGACAATTTGGCCCTCTCTGCTTTCCTGAGGACTCTATCCTCAAAAGCACCTTTTTCACTTTCGGCGCTCTCTGGAGCAAAAAAGACAAACGTCCAGCTTTTGCTGCCACAGCAAAGGTGCCAGCGGGGAAAAGTGATGCTGGTTCTCACTGCCTCCTGGAACCCCTTCAAATGCCCCAGACAATTTGGCCCTCTCTGCTTTCCTGAGGACTCTATCGTCAAAAGCACCTTTTTCACTTTCGGTGCTCTCTGGAGCAAAAAAGACAAACGTCCAGCTTTTGCTGCCACAGCAAAGGTGCCAGCGGGGAAAAGTGATGCTGGTTCTCACTGCCTCCTGGAACCCCTTCAAATGCCCCAGACAATTTGGCCCTCTCTGCTTTCCTGAGGACTCTATCCTCAAAAGCACCTTTTTCACTTTCGGCGCTGTCTGGAGCAAAAAAGACAAACGTCCAGCTTTTGCTGCCACAGCAAAGGTGCCAGCGGGGAAAAGTGATGCTGGTTCTCACTGCCTCCTGGAACCCCTTCAAATGCCCCAGACAATTTGGCCCTCTCTGCTTTCCTGAGCACTCTATCGTCAAAAGCACCTTTTTCACTTTCGGCGCTCTCTGGAGCAAAAAAGACAAACGTCCAGCTTTTGCTGCCACAGCAAAGGTGCCAGCGGGGAAAAGTGATGCTGGTTCTCACTGCCTCCTGGAACCCCTTCAAATGCCCCAGACAATTTGGCCCTCTCTGCTTTCCTGAGGACTCTATCGTCAAAAGCACCTTTTTCACTTTCGGTGCTCTCTGGAGCAAAAAAGACAAACGTCCAGCTTTTGCTGCCACAGCAAAGGTGCCAGCGGGGAAAAGTGATGCTGGTTCTCACTGCCTCCTGGAACCCCTTCAAATGCCCCAGACAATTTGGCCCTCTCTGCTTTCCTGAGGACTCTATCCTCAAAAGCACCTTTTTCACTTTCGGCGCTCTCTGGAGCAAAAAAGACAAACGTCCAGCTTTTGCTGCCACAGCAAAGGTGCCAGCGGGGAAAAGTGATGCTGGTTCTCACTGCCTCCTGGAACCCCTTCAAATGCACGAGACAATTTGGCCCTCTCTGCTTTCCTGAGGACTCTATCGTCAAAAGCACCTTTTTTCACTTTCGGCGCTCTCTGGAGCAAAAAAGACAAACGTCCAGCTTTTGCTGCCACAGCAAAGGTGCCAGCGGGGAAAAGTGATGCTGGTTCTCACTGCCTCCTGGAACCCCTTCAAATGCCCCAGACAATTTGGCCCTCTCTGCTTTCCTGAGGACTATATCCTCAAAAGCACCTATTTTCACTTTCGGCGCTGTCTGGAGCAAAAAAGACAAACGTCCAGCTTTTGCTGCCACAGCAAAAGTGCCAGCGGGGAAAAGTGATGCTGGTTCTCACTGCCTCCTGGAACCCCTTCAAATGCCCCAGACAATTTGGCCCTCTCTGCTTTCCTGAGGACTCTATCCGCAAAAGCACCTTTTTTCACTTTCGGCGCTCTCTGGAGCAAAAAAGACAAACGTCCAGCTTTTGCTGCCACAGCAAAGGTGCCAGCGGGGAAAAGTGATGCTGGTTCTCACTGCCTCCTGGAACCCCTTCAAATGCCCCAGACAATTTGGCCCTCTCTGCTTTCCTGAGGACTCTATCCGCAAAAGCACCTTTTTTCACTTTCGGCGCTCTCTGGAGCAAAAAAGACAAACGTCCAGCTTTTGCTGCCACAGCAAAGGTGCCAGCGGGGAAAAGTGATGCTGGTTCTCACTGCCTCCTGGAACCCCTTCAAATGCCCCAGACAATTTGGCCCTCTCTGCTTTCCTGAGGACTCTATCCTCAAAAGAACCTTTTTTCACTTTCGGCGCTCTCTGGAGCAAAAAAGACAAACGTCCAGCTTTTGCTGCCACAGCAAAGGTGCCAGCGGGGAAAAGTGATGCTGGTTCTCACTGCCTCCTGGAACCCCTTCAAATGCCCCAGACAATTTGGCCCTCTCTGCTTTCCTGAGGACTCTATCGTCAAAAGCACCTTTTTCACTTTCGGCGCTCTCTGGAGCAAAAAAGACAAACGTCCAGCTTTTGCTGCCACAGCAAAGGTGCCAGCGGGGAAAAGTGATGCTGGTTCTCACTGCCTCCTGGAACCCCTTCAAATGCCCCAGACAATTTGGCCCTCTCTGCTTTCCTGAGGACTCTATCCTCAAAAGCACCTTTTTTCACTTTCGGCGCTCTCTGGAGCAAAAAAGACAAATGTCCAGCTTTTGCTGCCACAGCAAAAGTGCCAGCGGGGAAAAGTGATGCTGGTTCTCACTGCCTCCTGGAACCCCTTCAAATGCCCCAGACAATTTGGCCCTCTCTGCTTTCCTGAGGACTCTATCCTCAAAAGCACCTTTTTTCACTTTCGGCGCTGTCTGGAGCAAAAAAGACAAACGTCCAGCTTTTGCTGCCACAGCAAAGGTGCCAGCGGGGAAAAGTGATGCTGGTTCTCACTGCCTCCTGGAACCCCTTCAAATGCCCCAGACAATTTGGCCCTCTCTGCTTTCCTGAGGACTCTATCCTCAAAAGCACCTTTTTTCACTTTCGGCGCTGTCTGGAGCAAAAAAGACAAACGTCCAGCTTTTGCTGCCACAGCAAAGGTGCCAGCGGGGAAAAGTGATGCTGGTTCTCACTGCCTCCTGGAACCCCTTCAAATGCCCCAGACAATTTGGCCCTCTCTGCTTTCCTGAGGACTCTATCGTCAAAAGCACCTTTTTCACTTTCGGTGCTCTCTGGAGCAAAAAAGACAAACGTCCAGCTTTTGCTGCCACAGCAAAGGTGCCAGCGGGGAAAAGTGATGCTGGTTCTCACTGCCTCCTGGAACCCCTTCAAATGCCCCAGACAATTTGGCCCTCTCTGCTTTCCTGAGGACTCTATCCTCAAAAGCACCTTTTTCACTTTCGGCGCTCTCTGGAGCAAAAAAGACAAACGTCCAGCTTTTGCTGCCACAGCAAAGGTGCCAGCGGGGAAAAGTGATGCTGGTTCTCACTGCCTCCTGGAACCCCTTCAAATGCCCCAGACAATTTGGCCCTCTCTGCTTTCCTGAGGACTCTATCGTCAAAAGCACCTTTTTCACTTTCGGTGCTCTCTGGAGCAAAAAAGACAAACGTCCAGCTTTTGCTGCCACAGCAAAGGTGCCAGCGGGGAAAAGTGATGCTGGTTCTCACTGCCTCCTGGAACCCCTTCAAATGCCCCAGACAATTTGGCCCTCTCTGCTTTCCTGAGGACTCTATCCTCAAAAGCACCTTTTTCACTTTCGGCGCTGTCTGGAGCAAAAAAGACAAACGTCCAGCTTTTGCTGCCACAGCAAAGGTGCCAGCGGGGAAAAGTGATGCTGGTTCTCACTGCCTCCTGGAACCCCTTCAAATGCCCCAGACAATTTGGCCCTCTCTGCTTTCCTGAGGACTATATCCTCAAAAGCACCTATTTTCACTTTCGGCGCTGTCTGGAGCAAAAAAGACAAACGTCCAGCTTTTGCTGCCACAGCAAAAGTGCCAGCGGGGAAAAGTGATGCTGGTCCTCACTGCCTCCTGGAACCCCTTCAAATGCCCCAGACAATTTGGCCCTCTCTGCTTTCCTGAGGACTCTATCCTCAAAAGCACCTTTTTTCACTTTCGGCGCTCTCTGGAGCAAAAAAGACAAACGTCCAGCTTTTGCTGCCACAGCAAAGGTGCCAGCGGGGAAAAGTGATGCTGGTTCTCACTGCCTCCTGGAACCCCTTCAAATGCCCCAGACAATTTGGCCCTGTCTGCTTTTCTGAGGACTCTATCCTCAAAAGAACCTTTTTTCACTTTCGGCGCTCTCTGGAGCAAAAAAGACAAACGTCCAGCTTTTGCTGCCGCAGCAAAGGTGCCAGCGGGGAAAAGTGATGCTGGTTCTCACTGCCTCCTGGAACCCCTTCAAATGCCCCAGACAATTTGGCCCTCTCTGCTTTCCTGAGGACTCTATCGTCAAAAGCACCTTTTTCACTTTCGGCGCTCTCTGGAGCAAAAAAGACAAACGTCCAGCTTTTGCTGCCACAGCAAAGGTGCCAGCGGGGAAAAGTGATGCTGGTTCTCACTGCCTCCTGGAACCCCTTCAAATGCCCCAGACAATTTGGCCCTCTCTGCTTTCCTGAGGACTCTATCCTCAAAAGCACCTTTTTTCACTTTCGGCGCTCTCTGGAGCAAAAAAGACAAACGTCCAGCTTTTACTGCCGCAGCAAAGGTGCCAGCGGGGAAAAGTGATGCTGGTTCTCACTGCCTCCTGGAACCCCTTCAAATGCACCAGACAATTTGGCCCTCTCTGCTTTCCTGAGGACTCTATCGTCAAAAGCACCTTTTTCACTTTCGGCGCTCTCTGGAGCAAAAAAGACAAACGTCCAGCTTTTGCTGCCACAGCAAAGGTGCCAGCGGGGAAAAGTGATGCTGGTTCTCACTGCCTCCTGGAACCCCTTCAAATGCCCCAGACAATTTGGCCCTCTCTGCTTTCCTGAGGACTCTATCCTCAAAAGCACCTTTTTTCACTTTCTGCGCTCTCTGGAGCAAAAAAGACAAATGTCCAGCTTTTGCTGCCACAGCAAAAGTGCCAGCGGGGAAAAGTGATGCTGGTTCTCACTGCCTCCTGGAACCCCTTCAAATGCCCCAGACAATTTGGCCCTCTCTGCTTTCCTGAGGACTCTATCCTCAAAAGCACCTTTTTTCACTTTCGGCGCTGTCTGGAGCAAAAAAGACAAACGTCCAGCTTTTGCTGCCACAGCAAAGGTGCCAGCGGGGAAAAGTGATGCTGGTTCTCACTGCCTCCTGGAACCCCTTCAAATGCCCCAGACAATTTGGCCCTCTCTGCTTTCCTGAGGACTCTATCCTCAAAAGCACCTTTTTTCACTTTCGGCGCTCTCTGGAGCAAAAAAGACAAACGTCCAGCTTTTGCTGCCACAGCAAAGGTGCCAGCGGGGAAAAGTGATGCTGGTTCTCACTGCCTCCTGGAACCCCTTCAAATGCCCCAGACAATTTGGCCCTCTCTGCTTTCCTGAGGACTCTATCGTCAAAAGCACCTTTTTCACTTTCGGCGCTCTCTGGAGCAAAAAAGACAAACGTCCAGCTTTTGCTGCCACAGCAAAGGTGCCAGCGGGGAAAAGTGATGCTGGTTCTTACTGCCTCCTGGAACCCCTTCAAATGCCCCAGACAATTTGGCCCTCTCTGCTTTCCTGAGGACTATATCCTCAAAAGCACCTATTTTCACTTTCGGCGCTGTCTGGAGCAAAAAAGACAAACGTCCAGCTTTTGCTGCCACAGCAAAAGTGCCAGCGGGGAAAAGTGATGCTGGTTCTCACTGCCTCCTGGAACCCCTTCAAATGCCCCAGACAATTTGGCCCTCTCTGCTTTCCTGAGGACTCTATCCGCAAAAGCACCTTTTTTCACTTTCGGCGCTCTCTGGAGCAAAAAAGACAAACGTCCAGCTTTTGCTGCCACAGCAAAGGTGCCAGCGGGGAAAAGTGATGCTGGTTCTCACTGCCTCCTGGAACCCCTTCAAATGCCCCAGACAATTTGGCCCTCTCTGCTTTCCTGAGGACTCTATCCGCAAAAGCACCTTTTTTCACTTTCGGCGCTCTCTGGAGCAAAAAAGACAAACGTCCAGCTTTTGCTGCCACAGCAAAGGTGCCAGCGGGGAAAAGTGATGCTGGTTCTCACTGCCTCCTGGAACCCCTTCAAATGCCCCAGACAATTTGGCCCTCTCTGCTTTCCTGAGGACTCTATCCTCAAAAGAACCTTTTTTCACTTTCGGCGCTCTCTGGAGCAAAAAAGACAAACGTCCAGCTTTTGCTGCCACAGCAAAGGTGCCAGCGGGGAAAAGTGATGCTGGTTCTCACTGCCTCCTGGAACCCCTTCAAATGCCCCAGACAATTTGGCCCTCTCTGCTTTCCTGAGGACTCTATCCTCAAAAGCACCTTTTTCACTTTCGGCGCTCTCTGGAGCAAAAAAGACAAACGTCCAGCTTTTGCTGCCACAGCAAAGGTGCCAGCGGGGAAAAGTGATGCTGGTTCTCACTGCCTCCTGGAACCCCTTCAAATGCCCCAGACAATTTGGCCCTCTCTGCTTTCCTGAGGACTCTATCCTCAAAAGCACCTTTTTTCACTTTCGGCGCTCTCTGGAGCAAAAAAGACAAATGTCCAGCTTTTGCTGCCACAGCAAAAGTGCCAGCGGGGAAAAGTGATGCTGGTTCTCACTGCCTCCTGGAACCCCTTCAAATGCCCCAGACAATTTGGCCCTCTCTGCTTTCCTGAGGACTCTATCCTCAAAAGCACCTTTTTTCACTTTCGGCGCTGTCTGGAGCAAAAAAGACAAACGTCCAGCTTTTGCTGCCACAGCAAAGGTGCCAGCGGGGAAAAGTGATGCTGGTTCTCACTGCCTCCTGGAACCCCTTCAAATGCCCCAGACAATTTGGCCCTCTCTGCTTTCCTGAGGACTCTATCCTCAAAAGCACCTTTTTTCACTTTCGGCGCTGTCTGGAGCAAAAAAGACAAACGTCCAGCTTTTGCTGCCACAGCAAAGGTGCCAGCGGGGAAAAGTGATGCTGGTTCTCACTGCCTCCTGGAACCCCTTCAAATGCCCCAGACAATTTGGCCCTCTCTGCTTTCCTGAGGACTCTATCGTCAAAAGCACCTTTTTCACTTTCGGTGCTCTCTGGAGCAAAAAAGACAAACGTCCAGCTTTTGCTGCCACAGCAAAGGTGCCAGCGGGGAAAAGTGATGCTGGTTCTCACTGCCTCCTGGAACCCCTTCAAATGCCCCAGACAATTTGGCCCTCTCTGCTTTCCTGAGGACTCTATCCTCAAAAGCACCTTTTTCACTTTCGGCGCTCTCTGGAGCAAAAAAGACAAACGTCCAGCTTTTGCTGCCACAGCAAAGGTGCCAGCGGGGAAAAGTGATGCTGGTTCTCACTGCCTCCTGGAACCCCTTCAAATGCCCCAGACAATTTGGCCCTCTCTGCTTTCCTGAGGACTCTATCGTCAAAAGCACCTTTTTCACTTTCGGTGCTCTCTGGAGCAAAAAAGACAAACGTCCAGCTTTTGCTGCCACAGCAAAGGTGCCAGCGGGGAAAAGTGATGCTGGTTCTCACTGCCTCCTGGAACCCCTTCAAATGCCCCAGACAATTTGGCCCTCTCTGCTTTCCTGAGGACTCTATCCTCAAAAGCACCTTTTTCACTTTCCGCGCTCTCTGGAGCAAAAAAGACAAACGTCCAGCTTTTGCTGCCACAGCAAAGGTGCCAGCGGGGAAAAGTGATGCTGGTTCTCACTGCCTCCTGGAACCCCTTCAAATGCCCCAGACAATTTGGCCCTCTCTGCTTTCCTGAGGACTCTATCCGCAAAAGCACCTTTTTCACTTTCGGCGCTCTCTGGAGCAAAAAAGACAAACGTCCAGCTTTTGCTGCCACAGCAAAGGTGCCAGCGGGGAAAAGTGATGCTGGTTCTCACTGCCTCCTGGAACCCCTTCAAATGCCCCAGACAATTTGGCCCTCTCTGCTTTCCTGAGGACTCTATCGTCAAAAGCACCTTTTTCACTTTCGGTGCTCTCTGGAGCAAAAAAGACAAACGTCCAGCTTTTGCTGCCACAGCAAAGGTGCCAGCGGGGAAAAGTGATGCTGGTTCTCACTGCCTCCTGGAACCCCTTCAAATGCCCCAGACAATTTGGCCCTCTCTGCTTTCCTGAGGACTCTATCCTCAAAAGCACCTTTTTCACTTTCCGCGCTCTCTGGAGCAAAAAAGACAAACGTCCAGCTTTTGCTGCCACAGCAAAGGTGCCAGCGGGGAAAAGTGATGCTGGTTCTCACTGCCTCCTGGAACCCCTTCAAATGCCCCAGACAATTTGGCCCTCTCTGCTTTCCTGAGGACTATATCCTCAAAAGCACCTATTTTCACTTTCGGCGCTGTCTGGAGCAAAAAAGACAAACGTCCAGCTTTTGCTGCCACAGCAAAAGTGCCAGCGGGGAAAAGTGATGCTGGTCCTCACTGCCTCCTGGAACCCCTTCAAATGCCCCAGACAATTTGGCCCTCTCTGCTTTCCTGAGGACTCTATCCTCAAAAGCACCTTTTTTCACTTTCGGCGCTCTCTGGAGCAAAAAAGACAAACGTCCAGCTTTTGCTGCCACAGCAAAGGTGCCAGCGGGGAAAAGTGATGCTGGTTCTCACTGCCTCCTGGAACCCCTTCAAATGCCCCAGACAATTTGGCCCTCTCTGCTTTCCTGAGGACTCTATCCTCAAAAGCACCTTTTTTCACTTTCGGCGCTGTCTGGAGCAAAAAAGACAAACGTCCAGCTTTTGCTGCCACAGCAAAGGTGCCAGCGGGGAAAAGTGATGCTGGTTCTCACTGCCTCCTGGAACCCCTTCAAATGCCCCAGACAATTTGGCCCTCTCTGCTTTCCTGAGGACTCTATCCTCAAAAGCACCTTTTTTCACTTTCGGCGCTGTCTGGAGCAAAAAAGACAAACGTCCAGCTTTTGCTGCCACAGCAAAGGTGCCAGCGGGGAAAAGTGATGCTGGTTCTCACTGCCTCCTGGAACCCCTTCAAATGCCCCAGACAATTTGGCCCTCTCTGCTTTCCTGAGGACTCTATCGTCAAAAGCACCTTTTTCACTTTCGGTGCTCTCTGGAGCAAAAAAGACAAACGTCCAGCTTTTGCTGCCACAGCAAAGGTGCCAGCGGGGAAAAGTGATGCTGGTTCTCACTGCCTCCTGGAACCCCTTCAAATGCCCCAGACAATTTGGCCCTCTCTGCTTTCCTGAGGACTCTATCCTCAAAAGCACCTTTTTCACTTTCGGCGCTCTCTGGAGCAAAAAAGACAAACGTCCAGCTTTTGCTGCCACAGCAAAGGTGCCAGCGGGGAAAAGTGATGCTGGTTCTCACTGCCTCCTGGAACCCCTTCAAATGCCCCAGACAATTTGGCCCTCTCTGCTTTCCTGAGGACTATATCCTCAAAAGCACCTATTTTCACTTTCGGCGCTGTCTGGAGCAAAAAAGACAAACGTCCAGCTTTTGCTGCCACAGCAAAAGTGCCAGCGGGGAAAAGTGATGCTGGTCCTCACTGCCTCCTGGAACCCCTTCAAATGCCCCAGACAATTTGGCCCTCTCTGCTTTCCTGAGGACTCTATCCTCAAAAGCACCTTTTTTCACTTTCGGCGCTCTCTGGAGCAAAAAAGACAAACGTCCAGCTTTTGCTGCCACAGCAAAGGTGCCAGCGGGGAAAAGTGATGCTGGTTCTCACTGCCTCCTGGAACCCCTTCAAATGCCCCAGACAATTTGGCCCTGTCTGCTTTCCTGAGGACTCTATCCTCAAAAGAACCTTTTTTCACTTTCGGCGCTCTCTGGAGCAAAAAAGACAAACGTCCAGCTTTTGCTGCCGCAGCAAAGGTGCCAGCGGGGAAAAGTGATGCTGGTTCTCACTGCCTCCTGGAACCCCTTCAAATGCACCAGACAATTTGGCCCTCTCTGCTTTCCTGAGGACTCTATCGTCAAAAGCACCTTTTTCACTTTCGGCGCTCTCTGGAGCAAAAAAGACAAACGTCCAGCTTTTGCTGCCACAGCAAAGGTGCCAGCGGGGAAAAGTGATGCTGGTTCTCACTGCCTCCTGGAACCCCTTCAAATGCCCCAGACAATTTGGCCCTCTCTGCTTTCCTGAGGACTCTATCCTCAAAAGCACCTTTTTTCACTTTCGGCGCTCTCTGGAGCAAAAAAGACAAACGTCCAGCTTTTGCTGCCGCAGCAAAGGTGCCAGCGGGGAAAAGTGATGCTGGTTCTCACTGCCTCCTGGAACCCCTTCAAATGCACCAGACAATTTGGCCCTCTCTGCTTTCCTGAGGACTCTATCGTCAAAAGCACCTTTTTCACTTTCGGCGCTCTCTGGAGCAAAAAAGACAAACGTCCAGCTTTTGCTGCCACAGCAAAGGTGCCAGCGGGGAAAAGTGATGCTGGTTCTCACTGCCTCCTGGAACCCCTTCAAATGCCCCAGACAATTTGGCCCTCTCTGCTTTCCTGAGGACTCTATCCTCAAAAGCACCTTTTTTCACTTTCGGCGCTCTCTGGAGCAAAAAAGACAAACGTCCAGCTTTTGCTGCCACAGCAAAAGTGCCAGCGGGGAAAAGTGATGCTGGTTCTCACTGCCTCCTGGAACCCCTTCAAATGCCCCAGACAATTTGGCCCTCTCTGCTTTCCTGAGGACTCTATCCTCAAAAGAACCTTTTTTCACTTTCGGCGCTGTCTGGAGCAAAAAAGACAAACGTCCAGCTTTTGCTGCCACAGCAAAGGTGCCAGCGGGGAAAAGTGATGCTGGTTCTCACTGCCTCCTGGAACCCCTTCAAATGCCCCAGACAATTTGGCCCTCTCTGCTTTCCTGAGGACTCTATCCTCAAAAGCACCTTTTTTCACTTTCGGCGCTGTCTGGAGCAAAAAAGACAAACGTCCAGCTTTTGCTGCCACAGCAAAGGTGCCAGCGGGGAAAAGTGATGCTGGTTCTCACTGCCTCCTGCAACCCCTTCAAATGCCCCAGACAATTTGGCCCTCTCTGCTTTCCTGAGGACTCTATCGTCAAAAGCACCTTTTTAACTTTCGGCGCCCTCTGGAGCAAAAAAGACAAACGTCCAGCTTTTGCTGCCACAGCAAAGGTGCCAGCGGGGAAAAGTGATGCTGGTTCTCACTGCCTCCTGGAACCCCTTCAAATGCCCCAGACAATTTGGCCCTCTCTGCTTTCCTGAGGACTCTATCGTCAAAAGCACCTTTTTCACTTTCGGTGCTCTCTGGAGCAAAAAAGACAAACGTCCAGCTTTTGCTGCCACAGCAAAGTTGCCAGCAGGGAAAAGTGATGCTGGTTCTCACTGCCTCCTGGAACCCCTTCAAATGCCCCAGACAATTTGGCCCTCTCTGCTTTCCTGAGGACTCTATCCTCAAAAGCACCTTTTTCACTTTCGGCGCTCTCTGGAGCAAAAAAGACAAACGTCCAGCTTTTGCTGCCACAGCAAAGGTGCCAGCGGGGAAAAGTGATGCTGGTTCTCACTGCCTCCTGGAACCCCTTCAAATGCCCCAGACAATTTGGCCCTCTCTGCTTTCCTGAGGACTATATCCTCAAAAGCACCTATTTTCACTTTCGGCGCTGTCTGGAGCAAAAAAGACAAACGTCCAGCTTTTGCTGCCACAGCAAAAGTGCCAGCGGGGAAAAGTGATGCTGGTCCTCACTGCCTCCTGGAACCCCTTCAAATGCCCCAGACAATTTGGCCCTCTCTGCTTTCCTGAGGACTCTATCCTCAAAAGCACCTTTTTTCACTTTCGGCGCTGTCTGGAGCAAAAAAGACAAACGTCCAGCTTTTGCTGCCACAGCAAAGGTGCCAGCGGGGAAAAGTGATGCTGGTTCTCACTGCCTCCTGGAACCCCTTCAAATGCCCCAGACAATTTGGCCCTCTCTGCTTTCCTGAGGACTCTATCCTCAAAAGCACCTTTTTTCACTTTCGGCGCTGTCTGGAGCAAAAAAGACAAACGTCCAGCTTTTGCTGCCACAGCAAAGGTGCCAGCGGGGAAAAGTGATGCTGGTTCTCACTGCCTCCTGGAACCCCTTCAAATGCCCCAGACAATTTGGCCCTCTCTGCTTTCCTGAGGACTCTATCGTCAAAAGCACCTTTTTCACTTTCGGTGCTCTCTGGAGCAAAAAAGACAAACGTCCAGCTTTTGCTGCCACAGCAAAGGTGCCAGCGGGGAAAAGTGATGCTGGTTCTCACTGCCTCCTGGAACCCCTTCAAATGCCCCAGACAATTTGGCCCTCTCTGCTTTCCTGAGGACTCTATCCTCAAAAGCACCTTTTTCACTTTCGGCGCTCTCTGGAGCAAAAAAGACAAACGTCCAGCTTTTGCTGCCACAGCAAAGGTGCCAGCGGGGAAAAGTGATGCTGGTTCTCACTGCCTCCTGGAACCCCTTCAAATGCCCCAGACAATTTGGCCCTCTCTGCTTTCCTGAGGACTCTATCGTCAAAAGCACCTTTTTCACTTTCGGTGCTCTCTGGAGCAAAAAAGACAAACGTCCAGCTTTTGCTGCCACAGCAAAGGTGCCAGCGGGGAAAAGTGATGCTGGTTCTCACTGCCTCCTGGAACCCCTTCAAATGCCCCAGACAATTTGGCCCTCTCTGCTTTCCTGAGGACTCTATCCTCAAAAGCACCTTTTTCACTTTCGGCGCTGTCTGGAGCAAAAAAGACAAACGTCCAGCTTTTGCTGCCACAGCAAAGGTGCCAGCGGGGAAAAGTGATGCTGGTTCTCACTGCCTCCTGGAACCCCTTCAAATGCCCCAGACAATTTGGCCCTCTCTGCTTTCCTGAGGACTATATCCTCAAAAGCACCTATTTTCACTTTCGGCGCTGTCTGGAGCAAAAAAGACAAACGTCCAGCTTTTGCTGCCACAGCAAAAGTGCCAGCGGGGAAAAGTGATGCTGGTCCTCACTGCCTCCTGGAACCCCTTCAAATGCCCCAGACAATTTGGCCCTCTCTGCTTTCCTGAGGACTCTATCCTCAAAAGCACCTTTTTTCACTTTCGGCGCTCTCTGGAGCAAAAAAGACAAACGTCCAGCTTTTGCTGCCACAGCAAAGGTGCCAGCGGGGAAAAGTGATGCTGGTTCTCACTGCCTCCTGGAACCCCTTCAAATGCCCCAGACAATTTGGCCCTGTCTGCTTTCCTGAGGACTCTATCCTCAAAAGAACCTTTTTTCACTTTCGGCGCTCTCTGGAGCAAAAAAGACAAACGTCCAGCTTTTGCTGCCGCAGCAAAGGTGCCAGCGGGGAAAAGTGATGCTGGTTCTCACTGCCTCCTGGAACCCCTTCAAATGCACCAGACAATTTGGCCCTCTCTGCTTTCCTGAGGACTCTATCGTCAAAAGCACCTTTTTCACTTTCGGCGCTCTCTGGAGCAAAAAAGACAAACGTCCAGCTTTTGCTGCCACAGCAAAGGTGCCAGCGGGGAAAAGTGATGCTGGTTCTCACTGCCTCCTGGAACCCCTTCAAATGCCCCAGACAATTTGGCCCTCTCTGCTTTCCTGAGGACTCTATCCTCAAAAGCACCTTTTTTCACTTTCGGCGCTCTCTGGAGCAAAAAAGACAAACGTCCAGCTTTTGCTTCCGCAGCAAAGGTGCCAGCGGGGAAAAGTGATGCTGGTTCTCACTGCCTCCTGGAACCCCTTCAAATGCACCAGACAATTTGGCCCTCTCTGCTTTCCTGAGGACTCTATCGTCAAAAGCACCTTTTTCACTTTCGGCGCTCTCTGGAGCAAAAAAGACAAACGTCCAGCTTTTGCTGCCACAGCAAAGGTGCCAGCGGGGAAAAGTGATGCTGGTTCTCACTGCCTCCTGGAACCCCTTCAAATGCCCCAGACAATTTGGCCCTCTCTGCTTTCCTGAGGACTCTATCCTCAAAAGCACCTTTTTTCACTTTCGGCGCTCTCTGGAGCAAAAAAGACAAACGTCCAGCTTTTGCTGCCACAGCAAAAGTGCCAGCGGGGAAAAGTGATGCTGGTTCTCACTGCCTCCTGGAACCCCTTCAAATGCCCCAGACAATTTGGCCCTCTCTGCTTTCCTGAGGACTCTATCCTCAAAAGAACCTTTTTTCACTTTCGGCGCTGTCTGGAGCAAAAAAGACAAACGTCCAGATTTTGCTGCCACAGCAAAGGTGCCAGCGGGGAAAAGTGATGCTGGTTCTCACTGCCTCCTGGAACCCCTTCAAATGCCCCAGACAATTTGGCCCTCTCTGCTTTCCTGAGGACTCTATCCTCAAAAGCACCTTTTTTCACTTTCGGCGCTGTCTGGAGCAAAAAAGACAAACGTCCAGCTTTTGCTGCCACAGCAAAGGTGCCAGCGGGGAAAAGTGATGCTGGTTCTCACTGCCTCCTGCAACCCCTTCAAATGCCCCAGACAATTTGGCCCTCTCTGCTTTCCTGAGGACTCTATCGTCAAAAGCACCTTTTTCACTTTCGGTGCTCTCTGGAGCAAAAAAGACAAACGTCCAGCTTTTGCTGTCACAGCAAAGGTGCCAGCGGGGATAAGTGATGCTGGTTCTCACTGCCTCCTGGAACCCCTTCAAATGCACCAGACAATTTGGCCCTCTCTGCTTTCCTGAGGACTCTATCCTCAAAAGCACCTTTTTCACTTTCGGCGCTCTCTGGAGCAAAAAAGACAAACGTCCAGCTTTTGCTGCCACAGCAAAGGTGCCAGCGGGGAAAAGTGATGCTGGTTCTCACTGCCTCCTGGAACCCCTTCAAATGCCCCAGACAATTTGGCCCTCTCTGCTTTCCTGAGGACTCTATCGTCAAAAGCACCTTTTTCACTTTCGGTGCTCTCTGGAGCAAAAAAGACAAACGTCCAGCTTTTGCTGCCACAGCAAAGTTGCCAGCGGGGAAAAGTGATGCTGGTTCTCACTGCCTCCTGGAACCCCTTCAAATGCCCCAGACAATTTGGCCCTCTCTGCTTTCCTGAGGACTCTATCCTCAAAAGCACCTTTTTTCACTTTCGGCGCTGTCTGGAGCAAAAAAGACAAACGTCCAGCTTTTGCTGCCACAGCAAAGGTGCCAGCGGGGAAAAGTGATGCTGGTTCTCACTGCCTCCTGCAACCCCTTCAAATGCCCCAGACAATTTGGCCCTCTCTGCTTTCCTGAGGACTCTATCGTCAAAAGCACCTTTTTCACTTTCGGTGCTCTCTGGAGCAAAAAAGACAAACGTCCAGCTTTTGCTGTCACAGCAAAGGTGCCAGCGGGGATAAGTGATGCTGGTTCTCACTGCCTCCTGGAACCCCTTCAAATGCACCAGACAATTTGGCCCTCTCTGCTTTCCTGAGGACTCTATCCTCAAAAGCACCTTTTTCACTTTCGGCGCTCTCTGGAGCAAAAAAGACAAACGTCCAGCTTTTGCTGCCACAGCAAAGGTGCCAGCGGGGAAAAGTGATGCTGGTTCTCACTGCCTCCTGGAACCCCTTCAAATGCCCCAGACAATTTGGCCCTCTCTGCTTTCCTGAGGACTCTATCGTCAAAAGCACCTTTTTCACTTTCGGTGCTCTCTGGAGCAAAAAAGACAAACGTCCAGCTTTTGCTGCCACAGCAAAGTTGCCAGCGGGGAAAAGTGATGCTGGTTCTCACTGCCTCCTGGAACCCCTTCAAATGCCCCAGACAATTTGGCCCTCTCTGCTTTCCTGAGGACTCTATCCTCAAAAGCACCTTTTTCACTTTCGGCGCTCTCTGGAGCAAAAAAGACAAACGTCCAGCTTTTGCTGCCACAGCAAAGGTGCCAGCGGGGAAAAGTGATGCTGGTTCTCACTGCCTCCTGGAACCCCTTCAAATGCCCCAGACAATTTGGCCCTCTCTGCTTTCCTGAGGACTATATCCTCAAAAGCACCTATTTTCACTTTCGGCGCTGTCTGGAGCAAAAAAGACAAACGTCCAGCTTTTGCTGCCACAGCAAAAGTGCCAGCGGGGAAAAGTGATGCTGGTCCTCACTGCCTCCTGGAACCCCTTCAAATGCCCCAGACAATTTGGCCCTCTCTGCTTTCCTGAGGACTCTATCCTCAAAAGCACCTTTTTTCACTTTCGGCGCTGTCTGGAGCAAAAAAAACAAACGTCCAGCTTTTGCTGCCACAGCAAAGGTGCCAGCGGGGAAAAGTGATGCTGGTTCTCACTGCCTCCTGGAACCCCTTCAAATGCCCCAGACAATTTGGCCCTGTCTGCTTTCCTGAGGACTCTATCCTCAAAAGAACCTTTTTTCACTTTCGGCGCTCTCTGGAGCAAAAAAGACAAACGTCCAGCTTTTGCTGCCGCAGCAAAGGTGCCAGCGGGGAAAAGTGATGCTGGTTCTCACTGCCTCCTGGAACCCCTTCAAATGCACCAGACAATTTGGCCCTCTCTGCTTTCCTGAGGACTCTATCGTCAAAAGCACCTTTTTCACTTTCGGCGCTCTCTGGAGCAAAAAAGACAAACGTCCACCTTTTGCTGCCACAGCAAAGGTGCCAGCGGGGAAAAGTGATGCTGGTTCTCACTGCCTCCTGGAACCCCTTCAAATGCCCCAGACAATTTGGCCCTCTCTGCTTTCCTGAGGACTCTATCCTCAAAAGCACCTTTTTTCACTTTCGGCGCTGTCTGGAGCAAAAAAGACAAATGTCCAGCTTTTGCTGCCACAGCAAAAGTGCCAGCGGGGAAAAGTGATGCTGGTTCTCACTGCCTCCTGGAACCCCTTCAAATGCCCCAGACAATTTGGCCCTCTCTGCTTTCCTGAGGACTCTATCCTCAAAAGCACCTTTTTTCACTTTCGGCGCTGTCTGGAGCAAAAAAGACAAACGTCCAGCTTTTGCTGCCACAGCAAAGGTGCCAGCGGGGAAAAGTGATGCTGGTTCTCACTGCCTCCTGGAACCCCTTCAAATGCCCCAGACAATATGGCCCTCTCTGCTTTCCTGAGGACTCTATCCTCAAAAGCACCTTTTTTCACTTTCGGCGCTCTCTGGAGCAAAAAAGACAAACGTCCAGCTTTTGCTGCCACAGCAAAGGTGCCAGCGGGGAAAAGTGATGCTGGTTCTCACTGCCTCCTGGAATCCCTTCAAATGCCCCAGACAATTTGGCCTTCTCTGCTTTCCTGAGGACTCTATCCTCAAAAGCACCTTTTTTCACTTTCGGCGCTCTCTGGAGCAAAAAAGACAAACGTCCAGCTTTTGCTGCCACAGCAAAAGTGCCAGCGGGGAAAAGTGATGCTGGTCCTCACTGCCTCCTGGAACCCCTTCAAATGCCCCAGACAATTTGGCCCTCTCTGCTTTCCTGAGGACTCTATCCTCAAAAGCACCTTTTTTCACTTTCGGCGCTCTCTGGAGCAAAAAAGACAAACGTCCAGCTTTTGCTGCCACAGCAAAAGTGCCAGCGGGGAAAAGTGATGCTGGTTCTCACTGCCTCCTGGAACCCCTTCAAATGCCCCAGACAATTTGGCCCTCTCTGCTTTCCTGAGGACTCTATCCTCAAAAGCACCTTTTTTCACTTTCGGCGCTGTCTGGAGCAAAAAAGACAAACGTCCAGCTTTTGCTGCCACAGCAAAGGTGCCAGCGGGGAAAAGTGATGCTGGTTCTCACTGCCTCCTGGAACCCCTTCAAATGCCCCAGACAATTTGGCCCTCTCTGCTTTCCTGAGGACTCTATCCTCAAAAGTACCTTTTTTCACTTTCGGCGCTCTCTGGAGCAAAAAAGACAAACGTCCAGCTTTTGCTGCCACAGCAAAGGTGCCAGCGGGGAAAAGTGATGCTGGTTCTCACTGCCTCCTGGAACCCCTTCAAATGCCCCAGACAATTTGGCCCTCTCTGCTTTCCTGAGGACTCTATCCTCAAAAGCACCTTTTTTCACTTTCGGCGCTCTCTGGAGCAAAAAAGACAAACGTCCAGCTTTTGCTGCCACAGCAAAGGTGCCAGCGGGGAAAAGTGATGCTGGTTCTCACTGCCTCCTGGAACCCCTTCAAATGCCCCAGACAATTTGGCCCTCTCTGCTTTCCTGAGCACTCTATCCTCAAAAGCACCTTTTTTCACTTTAGGCGCTGTCTGGAGCAAAAAAGACAAACGTCCAGCTTTTGCTGCCACAGCAAAGGTGCCAGCGGGGAAAAGTGATGCTGGTTCTCACTGCCTCCTGGAACCCCTTCAAATGCCCCAGACAATTTGGCCCTCTCTGCTTTCCTGAGGACTCTATCCTCAAAAGCACCTTTTTCACTTTCGGCGCTCTCTGGAGCAAAAAAGACAAACGTCCAGCTTTTGCTGCCACAGCAAAGGTGCCAGCGGGGAAAAGTGATGCTGGTTCTCACTGCCTCCTGGAACCCCTTCAAATGCCCCAGACAATTTGGCCCTCTCTGCTTTCCTGAGGACTATATCCTCAAAAGCACCTATTTTCACTTTCGGCGCTGTCTGGAGCAAAAAAGACAAACGTCCAGCTTTTGCTGCCACAGCAAAAGTGCCAGCGGGGAAAAGTGATGCTGGTCCTCACTGCCTCCTGGAACCCCTTCAAATGCCCCAGACAATTTGGCCCTCTCTGCTTTCCTGAGGACTCTATCCTCAAAAGCACCTTTTTTCACTTTCGGCGCTCTCTGGAGCAAAAAAGACAAACGTCCAGCTTTTGCTGCCACAGCAAAGGTGCCAGCGGGGAAAAGTGATGCTGGTTCTCACTGCCTCCTGGAACCCCTTCAAATGCCCCAGACAATTTGGCCCTGTCTGCTTTCCTGAGGACTCTATCCTCAAAAGAACCTTTTTTCACTTTCGGCGCTCTCTGGAGCAAAAAAGACAAACGTCCAGCTTTTGCTGCCGCAGCAAAGGTGCCAGCGGGGAAAAGTGATGCTGGTTCTCACTGCCTCCTGGAACCCCTTCAAATGCACCAGACAATTTGGCCCTCTCTGCTTTCCTGAGGACTCTATCGTCAAAAGCACCTTTTTCACTTTCGGCGCTCTCTGGAGCAAAAAAGACAAACGTCCAGCTTTTGCTGCCACAGCAAAGGTGCCAGCGGGGAAAAGTGATGCTGGTTCTCACTGCCTCCTGGAACCCCTTCAAATGCCCCAGACAATTTGGCCCTCTCTGCTTTCCTGAGGACTCTATCCTCAAAAGCACCTTTTTTCACTTTCGGCGCTCTCTGGAGCAAAAAAGACAAACGTCCAGCTTTTGCTGCCACAGCAAAGGTGCCAGCGGGGAAAAGTGATGCTGGTTCTCACTGCCTCCTGGAATCCCTTCAAATGCCCCAGACAATTTGGCCTTCTCTGCTTTCCTGAGGACTCTATCCTCAAAAGCACCTTTTTTCACTTTCGGCGCTCTCTGGAGCAAAAAAGACAAACGTCCAGCTTTTGCTGCCACAGCAAAAGTGCCAGCGGGGAAAAGTGATGCTGGTTCTCACTGCCTCCTGGAACCCCTTCAAATGCCCCAGACAATTTGGCCCTCTCTGCTTTCCTGAGGACTATATCCTCAAAAGAACCTTTTTTCACTTTCGGCGCTCTCTGGAGCAAAAAAGACAAACGTCCAGCTTTTGCTGCCACAGCAAAGGTGCCAGCGGGGAAAAGTGATGCTGGTTCTCACTGCCTCCTGGAACCCCTTCAAATGCCCCAGACAATTTGGCCCTCTCTGCTTTCCTGAGGACTCTATCCTCAAAAGCACCTTTTTTCACTTTCGGCGCTGTCTGGAGCAAAAAAGACAAACGTCCAGCTTTTGCTGCCACAGCAAAGGTGCCAGCGGGGAAAAGTGATGCTGGTTCTCACTGCCTCCTGGAACCCCTTCAAATGCCCCAGACAATTTGGCCCTCTCTGCTTTCCTGAGGACTCTATCCTCAAAAGTACCTTTTTTCACTTTCGGCGCTCTCTGGAGCAAAAAAGACAAACGTCCAGCTTTTGCTGCCGCAGCAAAGGTGCCAGCGGGGAAAAGTGATGCTGGTTCTCACTGCCTCCTGGAACCCCTTCAAATGCCCCAGACAATTTGGCCCTCTCTGCTTTCCTGAGGACTCTATCCTCAAAAGCACCTTTTTTCACTTTCGGCGCTCTCTGGAGCAAAAAAGACAAACGTCCAGCTTTTGCTGCCACAGCAAAGGTGCCAGCGGGGAAAAGTGATGCTGGTTCTCACTGCCTCCTGGAACCCCTTCAAATGCCCCAGACAATTTGGCCCTCTCTGCTTTCCTGAGCACTCTATCCTCAAAAGCACCTTTTTTCACTTTAGGCGCTGTCTGGAGCAAAAAAGACAAACGTCCAGCTTTTGCTGCCACAGCAAAGGTGCCAGCAGGGAAAAGTGATGCTGGTCCTCACTGCCTCCTGGAACCCCTTCAAATGCCCCAGACAATTTGGCCCTCTCTGCTTTCCTGAGGACTCTATCCTCAAAAGCACCTTTTTTCACTTTCGGCGCTGTCTGGAGCAAAAAAGACAAACGTCCAGCTTTTGCTGCCACAGCAAAGGTGCCAGCGGGGAAAAGTGATGCTGGTCCTCACTGCCTCCTGGAACCCCTTCAAATGCACCAGACAATTTGGCCCTCTCTGCTTTCCTGAGGACTCTATCCTCAAAAGCACCTTTTTACACTTTCGGCGCTCTCTGGAGCAAAAACGACAAACGTCCAGCTTTTGCTGCCACAGCAAAGGTGCCAGCGGGGAAAAGTGATGCTGGTTCTCACTGCCTCCTGGAACCCCTTCAAATGCCCCAGACAATTTGGCCCTCTCTGCTTTCCTGAGGACTCTATCCTCAAAAGCACCTTTTTTCACTTTCGGCGCTCTCTGGAGCAAAAAAGACAAACGTCCAGCTTTTGCTGCCACAGCAAAAGTGCCAGCGGGGAAAAGTGATGCTGGTTCTCACTGCCTCCTGGAACCCCTTCAAATGCCCCAGACAATTTGGCCCTCTCTGCTTTCCTGAGCACTCTATCCTCAAAAGCACCTTTTTTCACTTTCGACGCTCTCTGGAGCAAAAAAGACAAACGCCCAGCTTTTGCTGCCACAGCAAAGGTGCCAGCGGGGAAAAGTGATGCTGGTCCTCACTGCCTCCTGGAACCCCTTCAAATGCCCCAGACAATTTGGCCCTCTCTGCTTTCCTGAGGACTCTATCCTCAAAAGCACCTTTTTTCACTTTCGGCGCTCTCTGGAGCAAAAAAGACAAACGTCCAGCTTTTGCTGCCACAGCAAAAGTGCCAGCGGGGAAAAGTGATGCTGGTTCTCACTGCCTCCTGGAACCCCTTGAAATGCCTTAGACAATTTGGGCCTCTCTGCTTTCCTGCGGACTCTATCCTCAAAAGCACCTTTTTTCACTTTCGACGCTGTCTGGAGCAAAAAAGACAAACGTCCAGCTTTTGCTGCCACAGCAAAGGTGCCAGCGGGGAAAAGTGATGCTGGTCCTCACTGCCTCCTGGAACCCCTTCAAATGCCCCAGACAATTTGTCCCTCTCTGCTTTCCTGAGGACTCTATCCTCAAAAGCACCTTTTTTCACTTTCGGCGCTCTCTGGAGCAAAAAAGACAAACGTCCAGCTTTTGCTGCCACAGCAAAGGTGCCAGCGGGGAAAAGTGATGCTGGTTCTCACTGCCTCCTGGAACCCCTTCAAATGCCCCAGACAATTTGGCCCTCTCTGCTTTCCTGAGGACTCTATCCTCAAAAGCACCTTTTTTCACTTTCGGCGCTCTCTGGAGCAAAAAAGACAAATGTCCAGCTTTTGCTGCCACAGCAAAAGTGCCAGCGGGGAAAAGTGATGCTGGTTCTCACTGCCTCCTGGAACCCCTTCAAATGCCCCAGACAATTTGGCCCTCTCTGCTTTCCTGAGGACTCTATCCTCAAAAGCACCTTTTTTCACTTTCGGCGCTGTCTGGAGCAAAAAAGACAAACGTCCAGCTTTTGCTGCCACAGCAAAGGTGCCAGCGGGGAAAAGTGATGCTGGTTCTCACTGCCTCCTGGAACCCCTTCAAATGCCCCAGACAATTTGGCCCTCTCTGCTTTCCTGAGGACTCTATCCTCAAAAGCACCTTTTTTCACTTTCGGCGCTGTCTGGAGCAAAAAAGACAAACGTCCAGCTTTTGCTGCCACAGCAAAGGTGCCAGCGGGGAAAAGTGATGCTGGTTCTCACTGCCTCCTGGAACCCCTTCAAATGCCCCAGACAATTTGGCCCTCTCTGCTTTCCTGAGGACTCTATCGTCAAAAGCACCTTTTTCACTTTCGGTGCTCTCTGGAGCAAAAAAGACAAACGTCCAGCTTTTGCTGCCACAGCAAAGGTGCCAGCGGGGAAAAGTGATGCTGGTTCTCACTGCCTCCTGGAACCCCTTCAAATGCCCCAGACAATTTGGCCCTCTCTGCTTTCCTGAGGACTCTATCCTCAAAAGCACCTTTTTCACTTTCGGCGCTCTCTGGAGCAAAAAAGACAAACGTCCAGCTTTTGCTGCCACAGCAAAGGTGCCAGCGGGGAAAAGTGATGCTGGTTCTCACTGCCTCCTGGAACCCCTTCAAATGCCCCAGACAATTTGGCCCTCTCTGCTTTCCTGAGGACTCTATCGTCAAAAGCACCTTTTTCACTTTCGGTGCTCTCTGGAGCAAAAAAGACAAACGTCCAGCTTTTGCTGCCACAGCAAAGGTGCCAGCGGGGAAAAGTGATGCTGGTTCTCACTGCCTCCTGGAACCCCTTCAAATGCCCCAGACAATTTGGCCCTCTCTGCTTTCCTGAGGACTCTATCCTCAAAAGCACCTTTTTCACTTTCGGCGCTGTCTGGAGCAAAAAAGACAAACGTCCAGCTTTTGCTGCCACAGCAAAGGTGCCAGCGGGGAAAAGTGATGCTGGTTCTCACTGCCTCCTGGAACCCCTTCAAATGCCCCAGACAATTTGGCCCTCTCTGCTTTCCTGAGGACTATATCCTCAAAAGCACCTATTTTCACTTTCGGCGCTGTCTGGAGCAAAAAAGACAAACGTCCAGCTTTTGCTGCCACAGCAAAAGTGCCAGCGGGGAAAAGTGATGCTGGTCCTCACTGCCTCCTGGAACCCCTTCAAATGCCCCAGACAATTTGGCCCTCTCTGCTTTCCTGAGGACTCTATCCTCAAAAGCACCTTTTTTCACTTTCGGCGCTCTCTGGAGCAAAAAAGACAAACGTCCAGCTTTTGCTGCCACAGCAAAGGTGCCAGCGGGGAAAAGTGATGCTGGTTCTCACTGCCTCCTGGAACCCCTTCAAATGCCCCAGACAATTTGGCCCTGTCTGCTTTCCTGAGGACTCTATCCTCAAAAGCACCTTTTTTCACTTTCGGCGCTGTCTGGAGCAAAAAAGACAAACGTCCAGCTTTTGCTGCCGCAGCAAAGGTGCCAGCGGGGAAAAGTGATGCTGGTTCTCACTGCCTCCTGGAACCCCTTCAAATGCACCAGACAATTTGGCCCTCTCTGCTTTCCTGAGGACTCTATCGTCAAAAGCACCTTTTTCACTTTCGGCGCTCTCTGGAGCAAAAAAGACAAACGTCCAGCTTTTGCTGCCACAGCAAAGGTGCCAGCGGGGAAAAGTGATGCTGGTTCTCACTGCCTCCTGGAACCCCTTCAAATGCCCCAGACAATTTGGCCCTCTCTGCTTTCCTGAGGACTCTATCCTCAAAAGCACCTTTTTTCACTTTCGGCGCTCTCTGGAGCAAAAAAGACAAACGTCCAGCTTTTGCTGCCGCAGCAAAGGTGCCAGCGGGGAAAAGTGATGCTGGTTCTCACTGCCTCCTGGAACCCCTTCAAATGCACCAGACAATTTGGCCCTCTCTGCTTTCCTGAGGACTCTATCGTCAAAAGCACCTTTTTCACTTTCGGCGCTCTCTGGAGCAAAAAAGACAAACGTCCAGCTTTTGCTGCCACAGCAAAGGTGCCAGCGGGGAAAAGTGATGCTGGTTCTCACTGCCTCCTGGAACCCCTTCAAATGCCCCAGACAATTTGGCCCTCTCTGCTTTCCTGAGGACTCTATCCTCAAAAGCACCTTTTTTCACTTTCGGCGCTCTCTGGAGCAAAAAAGACAAACGTCCAGCTTTTGCTGCCACAGCAAAAGTGCCAGCGGGGAAAAGTGATGCTGGTTCTCACTGCCTCCTGGAACCCCTTCAAATGCCCCAGACAATTTGGCCCTCTCTGCTTTCCTGAGGACTCTATCCTCAAAAGCACCTTTTTTCACTTTCGGCGCTGTCTGGAGCAAAAAAGACAAACGTCCAGCTTTTGCTGCCACAGCAAAGGTGCCAGCGGGGAAAAGTGATGCTGGTTCTCACTGCCTCCTGGAACCCCTTCAAATGCCCCAGACAATTTGGCCCTCTCTGCTTTCCTGAGGACTCTATCCTCAAAAGCACCTTTTTTCACTTTCGGCGCTGTCTGGAGCAAAAAAGACAAACGTCCAGCTTTTGCTGCCACAGCAAAGGTGCCAGCGGGGAAAAGTGATGCTGGTTCTCACTGCCTCCTGGAACCCCTTCAAATGCCCCAGACAATTTGGCCCTCTCTGCTTTCCTGAGGACTCTATCGTCAAAAGCACCTTTTTCACTTTCGGTGCTCTCTGGAGCAAAAAAGACAAACGTCCAGCTTTTGCTGCCACAGCAAAGGTGCCAGCGGGGATAAGTGATGCTGGTTCTCACTGCCTCCTGGAACCCCTTCAAATGCCCCAGACAATTTGGCCCTCTCTGCTTTCCTGAGGACTCTATCCTCAAAAGCACCTTTTTTCACTTTCGGCGCTCTCTGGAGCAAAAAAGACAAACGTCCAGCTTTTGCTGCCACAGCAAAGGTGCCAGCGGGGAAAAGTGATGCTGGTTCTCACTGCCTCCTGGAACCCCTTCAAATGCCCCAGACAATTTGGCCCTCTCTGCTTTCCTGAGGACTCTATCCTCAAAAGCACCTTTTTTCACTTTCGGCGCTGTCTGGAGCAAAAAAGACAAATGTCCAGCTTTTGCTGCCACAGCAAAAGTGCCAGCGGGGAAAAGTGATGCTGGTTCTCACTGCCTCCTGGAACCCCTTCAAATGCCCCAGACAATTTGGCCCTCTCTGCTTTCCTGAGGACTCTATCGTTAAAAGCACCTTTTTCACTTTCGGTGCTCTCTGGAGCAAAAAAGACAAACGTCCAGCTTTTGCTGCCACAGCAAAGGTGCCAGCGGGGATAAGTGATGCTGGTTCTCACTGCCTCCTGGAACACCTTCAAATGCCCCAGACAATTTGGCCCTCTCTGCTTTCCTGAGGACTCTATCCTCAAAAGCACCTTTTTCACTTTCGGCGCTCTCTGGAGCAAAAAAGACAAACGTCCAGCTTTTGCTGCCACAGCAAAGGTGCCAGCGGGGAAAAGTGATGCTGGTTCTCACTGCCTCCTGGAACCCCTTCAAATGCCCCAGACAATTTGGCCCTCTCTGCTTTCCTGAGGACTCTATCGTCAAAAGCACCTTTTTCACTTTCGGTGCTCTCTGGAGCAAAAAAGACAAACGTCCAGCTTTTGCTGCCACAGCAAAGGTGCCAGCGGGGAAAAGTGATGCTGGTTCTCACTGCCTCCTGGAACCCCTTCAAATGCCCCAGACAATTTGGCCCTCTCTGCTTTCCTGAGGACTCTATCCTCAAAAGCACCTTTTTCACTTTCGGCGCTCTCTGGAGCAAAAAAGACAAACGTCCAGCTTTTGCTGCCACAGCAAAGGTGCCAGCGGGGAAAAGTGATGCTGGTTCTCACTGCCTCCTGGAACCCCTTCAAATGCCCCAGACAATTTGGCCCTCTCTGCTTTCCTGAGGACTCTATCGTCAAAAGCACCTTTTTCACTTTCGGTGCTCTCTGGAGCAAAAAAGACAAACGTCCAGCTTTTGCTGCCACAGCAAAGGTGCCAGCGGGGAAAAGTGATGCTGGTTCTCACTGCCTCCTGGAACCCCTTCAAATGCCCCAGACAATTTGGCCCTCTCTGCTTTCCTGAGGACTCTATCCTCAAAAGCACCTTTTTCACTTTCGGCGCTCTCTGGAGCAAAAAAGACAAACGTCCAGCTTTTGCTGCCACAGCAAAGGTGCCAGCGGGGAAAAGTGATGCTGGTTCTCACTGCCTCCTGGAACCCCTTCAAATGCCCCAGACAATTTGGCCCTCTCTGCTTTCCTGAGGGACTATATCCTCAAAAGCACCTATTTTCACTTTCGGCGCTGTCTGGAGCAAAAA
The DNA here is from genome assembly GCF_965231255.1 of Vanellus vanellus. Classification (NCBI taxonomy): domain Eukaryota; kingdom Metazoa; phylum Chordata; class Aves; order Charadriiformes; family Charadriidae; genus Vanellus; species Vanellus vanellus. The sequence goes on along the minus strand of NW_028128462.1, from coordinate 4,582 downwards.
AGACAAACGTCCAGCTTTTGCTGCCACAGCAAAAGTGCCAGCGGGGAAAAGTGATGCTGGTCCTCACTGCCTCCTGGAACCCCTTCAAATGCCCCAGACAATTTGGCCCTCTCTGCTTTCCTGAGGACTCTATCCTCAAAAGCACCTTTTTTCACTTTCGGCGCTCTCTGGAGCAAAAAAGACAAACGTCCAGCTTTTGCTGCCACAGCAAAGGTGCCAGCGGGGAAAAGTGATGCTGGTTCTCACTGCCTCCTGGAACCCCTTCAAATGCCCCAGACAATTTGGCCCTGTCTGCTTTCCTGAGGACTCTATCCTCAAAAGAACCTTTTTTCACTTTCGGCGCTCTCTGGAGCAAAAAAGACAAACGTCCAGCTTTTGCTGCCGCAGCAAAGGTGCCAGCGGGGAAAAGTGATGCTGGTTCTCACTGCCTCCTGGAACCCCTTCAAATGCACCAGACAATTTGGCCCTCTCTGCTTTCCTGAGGACTCTATCCTCAAAAGCACCTTTTTCACTTTCGGCGCTCTCTGGAGCAAAAAAGACAAACGTCCAGCTTTTGCTGCCACAGCAAAGGTGCCAGCGGGGAAAAGTGATGCTGGTTCTCACTGCCTCCTGGAACCTCTTCAAATGCCCCAGACAATTTGGCCCTCTCTGCTTTCCTGAGGACTCTATCCTCAAAAGCACCTTTTTTCACTTTCGGCGCTCTCTGGAGCAAAAAAGACAAACGTCCAGCTTTTGCTGCCACAGCAAAAGTGCCAGCGGGGAAAAGTGATGCTGGTTCTCACTGCCTCCTGGAACCCCTTCAAATGCCCCAGACAATTTGGCCCTCTCTGCTTTCCTGAGGACTCTATCCTCAAAAGCACCTTTTTTCACTTTCGGCGCTGTCTGGAGCAAAAAAGACAAACGTCCAGCTTTTGCTGCCACAGCAAAGGTGCCAGCGGGGAAAAGTGATGCTGGTCCTCACTGCCTCCTGGAACCCCTTCAAATGCCCCAGACAGTTTGGCCCTCTCTGCTTTCCTGAGGACTCTATCCTCAAAAGCACCTTTTTTCACTTTCGGCGCTCTCTGGAGCAAAAAAGACAAACGTCCAGCTTTTGCTGCCACAGCAAAGGTGCCAGCGGGGAAAAGTGATGCTGGTTCTCACTGCCTCCTGGAACCCCTTCAAATGCCCCAGACAATTTGACCCTCTCTGCTTTCCTGAGGACTCTATCCTCAAAAGCACCTTTTTTCACTTTCGGCGCTCTCTGGAGCAAAAAAGACAAACGTCCAGCTTTTGCTGCCACAGCAAAAGTGCCAGCGGGGAAAAGTGATGCTGGTTCTCACTGCCTCCTGGAACCCCTTCAAATGCCCCAGACAATTTGCCCTCTCTGCTTTCCTGAGGACTCTATCCTCAAAAGCACCTTTTTTCACTTTCGGCGCTGTCTGGAGCAAAAAAGACAAACGTCCAGCTTTTGCTGCCACAGCAAAGGTGCCAGCGGGGAAAAGTGATGCTGGTTCTCACTGCCTCCTGGAACCCCTTCAAATGCCCCAGACAATTTGGCCCTCTCTGCTTTCCTGAGGACTCTATCCTCAAAAGTACCTTTTTTCACTTTCGGCGCTCTCTGGAGCAAAAAAGACAAACGTCCAGCTTTTGCTGCCACAGCAAAGGTGCCAGCGGGGAAAAGTGATGCTGGTTCTCACTGCCTCCTGGAACCCCTTCAAATGCCCCAGACAATTTGGCCCTCTCTGCTTTCCTGAGGACTCTATCCTCAAAAGCACCTTTTTTCACTTTCGGCGCTCTCTGGAGCAAAAAAAGACAAACGTCCAGCTTTTGCTGCCACAGCAAAGGTGCCAGCGGGGAAAAGTGATGCTGGTTCTCACTGCCTCCTGGAACCCCTTCAAATGCCCCAGACAATTTGGCCCTCTCTGCTTTCCTGAGCACTCTATCCTCAAAAGCACCTTTTTTCACTTTAGGCGCTGTCTGGAGCAAAAAAGACAAACGTCCAGCTTTTGCTGCCACAGCAAAGGTGCCAGCGGGGAAAAGTGATGCTGGTTCTCACTGCCTCCTGGAACCCCTTCAAATGCCCCAGACAATTTGGCCCTCTCTGCTTTCCTGAGGACTCTATCCTCAAAAGCACCTTTTTCACTTTCGGCGCTCTCTGGAGCAAAAAAGACAAACGTCCAGCTTTTGCTGCCACAGCAAAGGTGCCAGCGGGGAAAAGTGATGCTGGTTCTCACTGCCTCCTGGAACCCCTTCAAATGCCCCAGACAATTTGGCCCTGTCTGCTTTCCTGAGGACTCTATCCTCAAAAGAACCTTTTTTTCACTTTCGGCGCTCTCTGGAGCAAAAAAGACAAACGTCCAGCTTTTGCTGCCGCAGCAAAGGTGCCAGCGGGGAAAAGTGATGCTGGTTCTCACTGCCTCCTGGAACCCCTTCAAATGCACCAGACAATTTGGCCCTCTCTGCTTTCCTGAGGACTCTATCGTCAAAAGCACCTTTTTCACTTTCGGCGCTTTCTGGAGCAAAAAAAGACAAACGTCCAGCTTTTGCTGCCACAGCAAAGGTGCCAGCGGGGAAAAGTGATGCTGGTTCTCACTGCCTCCTGGAACCCCTTCAAATGCCCCAGACAATTTGGACCTCTCTGCTTTCCTGAGGACTCTATCCTCAAAAGCACCTTTTTTCACTTTCGGCGCTCTCTGGAGCAAAAAAGACAAACGTCCAGCTTTTGCTGCCACAGCAAAAGTGCCAGCGGGGAAAAGTGATGCTGGTTCTCACTGCCTCCTGGAACCCCTTCAAATGCCCCAGACAATTTGGCCCTCTCTGCTTTCCTGAGGACTCTATCCTCAAAAGCACCTTTTTTCACTTTCGGCGCTCTCTGGAGCAAAAAAGACAAACGTCCAGCTTTTGCTGCCACAGCAAAGGTGCCAGCGGGGAAAAGTGATGCTGGTTCTCACTGCCTCCTGGAACCCCTTCAAATGCCCCAGACAATTTGGCCCTCTCTGCTTTCCTGAGGACTCTATCCTCAAAAGCACCTTTTTCACTTTCGGCGCTCTCTGGAGCAAAAAAGACAAACGTCCAGCTTTTGCTGCCACAGCAAAGGTGCCAGCGGGGAAAAGTGATGCTGGTTCTCACTGCCTCCTGGAACCCCTTCAAATGCCCCAGACAATTTGGCCCTCTCTGCTTTCCTGAGCACTCTATCCTCAAAAGCACCTTTTTTCACTTTCGGCGCTGTCTGGAGCAAAAAAGACAAACGTCCAGCTTTTGCTGCCACAGCAAAGGTGCCAGCGGGGAAAAGTGATGCTGGTTCTCACTGCCTCCTGGAACCCCTTCAAATGCCCCAGACAATTTGGCCCTCTCTGCTTTCCTGAGGACTCTATCCTCAAAAGCAACCTTTTTCACTTTCGGCGCTCTCTGGAGCAAAAAAGACAAACGTCCAGCTTTTGCTGCCACAGCAAAGGTGCCAGCGGGGAAAAGTGATGCTGGTTCTCACTGCCTCCTGGAACCCCTTCAAATGCCCCAGACAATTTGGCCCTGTCTGCTTTCCTGAGGACTCTATCCTCAAAAGAACCTTTTTTCACTTTCGGCGCTCTCTGGAGCAAAAAAGACAAACGTCCAGCTTTTGCTGCCGCAGCAAAGGTGCCAGCGGGGAAAAGTGATGCTGGTTCTCACTGCCTCCTGGAACCCCTTCAAATGCACCAGACAATTTGGCCCTCTCTGCTTTCCTGAGGACTCTATCGTCAAAAGCACCTTTTTCACTTTCGGCGCTTTCTGGAGCAAAAAAGACAAACGTCCAGCTTTTGCTGCCACAGCAAAAGGTGCCAGCGGGGAAAAGTGATGCTGGTTCTCACTGCCTCCTGGAACCCCTTCAAATGCCCCAGACAATTTGGACCTCTCTGCTTTCCTGAGGACTCTATCCTCAAAAGCACCTTTTTTCACTTTCGGCGCTCTCTGGAGCAAAAAAGACAAACGTCCAGCTTTTGCTGCCACAGCAAAAGTGCCAGCGGGGAAAAGTGATGCTGGTTCTCACTGCCTCCTGGAACCCCTTCAAATGCCCCAGACAATTTGGCCCTCTCTGCTTTCCTGAGGACTCTATCCTCAAAAGCACCTTTTTTCACTTTCGGCGCTGTCTGGAGCAAAAAAGACAAACGTCCAGCTTTTGCTGCCACAGCAAAGGTGCCAGCGGGGAAAAGTGATGCTGGTTCTCACTGCCTCCTGGAACCCCTTCAAATGCCCCAGACAATTTGGCCCTCTCTGCTTTCCTGAGGACTCTATCCTCAAAAGCACCTTTTTTCACTTTCGGCGCTCTCTGGAGCAAAAAAGACAAACGTCCAGCTTTTGCTGCCACAGCAAAGGTGCCAGCGGGGAAAAGTGATGCTGGTTCTCACTGCCTCCTGGAATCCCTTCAAATGCCCCAGACAATTTGGCCTTCTCTGCTTTCCTGAGGACTCTATCCTCAAAAGCACCTTTTTTCACTTTCGGCGCTCTCTGGAGCAAAAAAGACCAAACGTCCAGCTTTTGCTGCCACAGCAAAAGTGCAGCGGGGAAAAGTGATGCTGGTTCTCACTGCCTCCTGGAACCCCTTCAAATGCCCCAGACAATTTTGACC
>NW_028128463.1:0-163868 GCF_965231255.1 Vanellus vanellus | reverse complement strand
CCCCTCTCCCCCCCCCCCTTCCCCCCCCCCCCCCCTCCCCCCCCTCCCCCCCCCCTTTCCCCATCCCCCTCCCTCCCCCTCCCCCCCCCCTCCTTTCCCCCTCCCCCCTCCTTTCCCCCTCCCCCCCTCCTTTCCCCCTCCCCCCCTCCTTTCCCCTCCCCCCCTCCTTTCCCCCTCCCCCCCTCCTTTCCCCCTCCCCCCCTCCTTTCCCCCTCCCCCCCTCCTTTCCCCCTCCCCCCCCTCCTTTCCCCCTCCCCCCCTCCTTTCCCCCTCCCCCCCCCTCCTTTCCCCCTCCCCCCCCTCCTTTCCCCCTCCCCCCCCTCCTTTCCCCCTCCCCCCCCCTCCTTTCCCCCTCCCCCCCCTCCTTTCCCCTCCCCCCCCTCCTTTCCCCCTCCCCCCCCTCCTTTCCCCCTCCCCCCCCTCCTTTCCCCCTCCCCCCCCTCCTTTCCCCCTCCCCCCCCTCCTTTCCCCCTCCCCCCCCTCCTTTCCCCCTCCCCCCCCTCCTTTCCCCCTCCCCCCCCTCCTTTCCCCCTCCCCCCCTCCTTTCCCATTCCCCCCTTTTCCCTTTCTTTCCCGTTCTCCTCATCCCCCTTTACCCTTCTTTTCCTTGTCCCCTTTCCCCTTTCTTCCCTCCCGTCCCACCTTTCCCTCTTTCCCTTTATTCCCCCACCCCGTGTTCCCCCTTTCCTTTCCCTTTCTTCCACCCTGTCGCCCCTTTCCCCCTTTGCCTTTCTTTCCCCCTGTCCAATGTCCCCTATTTCCCCTTTTGTTCTACCTCCCCTGTTCCCTCATTATCCCTTATACCCCCCACCCCCGTGCCCTTTCTTCCCCACACTACTGTCCCCCTTTCCCCCTTCCTTTCCCCTATGCCTCCTGTTTTGCTCTTTCCCTTCATCCTTGGTACCCCCTTTAATTCTTCCCCATTGCCCCTTTCCCCGTCCTTTCCCTCTGCCCTTTCCCCCCGTTGCCCCGTTCCTTCTTTTTCAATGACGCTCTCCCAATGTGTTCCATGCTCCCCCTTTCTCCCTTGTTCCCCCTTTCCTTCTCCTGCATCCCCCCTTTTCCCTACCCTTCTTTCTCAGTTCCCCCTACCATCTGTGTTCCGTGTCCCCCCTTCCCCATTTCCTCACCCCCCATCACCCCTTTTCTTTCTCCATTTTTCCTCCGTCCCATTTCTCCCTTTCTTTCCCCCACTCCATCCGCTGTCCCCCTCTTTCCACCTGTCTTGTCTCTCCTGTTCCAGGTCTCCCCTCTCTCTTTCTACCTCCCTTTCTTTCTGTTTTTCCATCTTCACACCTCGCCCGCCCCCCCTTCATTGTTTCTTCCCTGCTGCTCCCCTTTCTTCTTTTTTTTTTCCCCCAGCTGTCTCCTCTTTCCTCCTTTCTTGGCTCCCCCTTTTCCCCCTCATTCCCACGTTGAACCCCCCCCCACCACTCCTCCCCCCCTCCTCACATGGCCCTTGTGACTCGCAGGTCTTCTTGCCCGACAGTGACTTCCATCCCGGCATGATTCTTCTTGCTGAGAGTTTTCCCTCACCTTTGAGGCACATTGTTTGTAGTGTTCTGTGTAGTATCTGTGCATGTCCGCGTGGCTCGGAGTCACCCCGCCCAGGGGTGTAGAGTCAAGGGTAGGTGGTATACCTTTAAGAGTATACGGTTTATATTCTGATGTGTCGAGGCAAAAGCGGTAAGATCATTTCGGACCGAGTAGCTGTGAGTGGGTTTTGCGAACAGGTTTTTCATTAACGCTTCCTGGGGAAGGACAGAGCTCTGCAGGAGGGGCCATTCAGCGCTGGCGCCAGAGACTGCATCTCAGACGAAAGGAGGCTGCCGAGAGTGACAAACGGTGGTTTTGAAGATAGAGTCTGTAAGAAACCAGAGAGGGCCGAAGTGCGTGGGGCATTTGAAGGGGTTCCCGGAGGCAGTGAGGACCAGCATGACTTTTCGCCTCTGGTACCTTTGCTGTGGGAGCAGCGGTTGGACGGTTGCGGTTTTAGATCCGGAGTGTGCAGAGAGTGAAAAACGGTGCTTTTGAGGATGGAGTCCACAGGAAAGCAGAGAGGTCCAAAAGGTGTGGGGCATTTGAAGGGGTTCCCGGAGGCAGTGAGGACCAGCATGACTTTTCCCCGCTGGGGCCTTTGCTGTGGGAGCAGCGGCTGGACATCTGCGTTTTTTGCTCCGGAGGCTGCCGAGAGTGAAAAACGGTGGTTTTGAGGATGGAGTCCACAGGAAAACAGAGAGGTGCAAAAGGTGTGGGGCATTTGAAGGGGTTCCCGGAGGCAGTGAGGACCAGCATGACTTTTCCGCCTTGGAACCTTTGCTGTGGGAGCAGCGGCTGGACGTTTGCGTTTTTTGCTCCGGCGTATGCCTAGAGTGAAAAACGGTGGTTTTGAGGATGGAGTCCACAGGAAAACAGAGAGGTCCAAAAGGTGTGGGGCATTTGAAGGGGTTCCCGGAGGCAGTGAGGACCAGCATGACTTTTCCCCGCTGGGGCCTTTGCTGTGGGAGCAGCGGCTGGACATCTGCGTTTTTTGCTCCGGAGGCTGCCGAGAGTGAAAAACGGTGGTTTTGAGGATGGATTCCACAGGAAAGCAGAGAGGTCCAAAAGGTGTGGGGCATTTGAAGGGGTTCCCGGAGGCAGTGAGGACCAGCATGACTTTTCCCCGCTGGGGCCTTTGCTGTGGGAGCAGCGGCTGGACGTTTGCATTTTTTGCTCCGGAGGCTGCTGAGGGTGAAAAACGGTGGTTTTGAGGATGGAGTCCACAGGAAAGCAGAGAGGTCCAAAAGGTGTGGGGCATTTGAAGGGGTTCCCGGAGGCAGTGAGGACCAGCATGACTTTTCCGCCTTGGAAACTTTGCTGTGGGAGCAGCGGCTGGACGTTTGCGTTTTTTGCTCCGGCGGATGCCAAGAGTGAAAAACGGTGGTTTTGAGGATGGAGTCCACAGGAAAGCAGAGAGGTCCAAAAGGTGTGGGGCATTTGAAGGGGTTCCCGGAGGCACTGAGGACCAGCATGACTTTTCCCCGCTGGGGCCTTTGCTGTGGGAGCAGCGGCTGGACATCTGCGTTTTTTGCTCCGGAGGCTGCCGAGAGTGAAAAACGGTGGTTTTGAGGATGGAGTCCACAGGAAAGCAGAGAGGTCCAAAAGGTGTGGGGCATTTGAAGGGGTTCCCGGAGGCAGTGAGGACCAGCATGACTTTTCTGCCTTTGAACCTTTGCTGTGGGAGCAGCGGCTGGACGTTTGCGTTTTTTGCTACAGAGACTACCGAGGGTTAAAAACGGTGGTTTTGAGGATGGAGTCCACAGGAAAGCAGAGAGGTCCAAAAGGTGTGGGGCATTTGAAGGGGTTCCCGGAGGCAGTGAGGACCAGCATGACTTTTCCCCGCTGGGGCCTTTGCTGTGGGAGCAGCGGCTGGACGTTTGCGTTTTTTGCTCCGGAGGCTGCCGAGAGTGAAAAACGGTGGTTTTGAGGATGGAGTCCACAGGAAAGCAGAGAGGTCCAAAAGGTGTGGGGCATTTGAAGGGGTTCCCGGAGGCAGTGAGGACCAGCATGACTTTTCCCCGCTGGGGCCTTTGCTGTGGGAGCAGCGGCTGGACGTTTGCGTTTTTTTGCTCCGGAGGCTGCCGAGAGTGAAAAACGGTGGTTTTGAGGATGGAGTCCACAGGAAAGCAGAGAGGTCCAAAAGGTGTGGGGCATTTGAAGGGGTTCCCGGAGGCAGTGAGGACCAGCATGACTTGTCCCCGCTGGGGCCTTTGCTGTGGGAGCAGCGGCTGGACGTTTGCGTTTTTTGCTCCGGAGGCTGCCGAGAGTGAAAAACGGTGGTTTTGAGGATGGAGTCCACAGGAAAGCAGAGAGGTCCAAAAGGTGTGGGGCATTTGAAGGGGTTCCCGGAGGCAGTGAGGACCAGCATGACTTTTCCCCGCTGGAACCTTTGCTGTGGGAGCAGCGGCTGGACGTTTGCGTTTTTTGCTCCGCAGGCTGCCGAGAGTGAAAAATGGTGGTTTTGAGGATGGAGTCAACACGAAAGCAGAGAGGTCTAAAAGGTGTGGGGCATTTGAAGGGGTTCCCGGAGGCAGTGAGGACCAGCATGACTTTTCCCCGCTGGGGTTTTTGCTGTGGGAGCAGCGGCTGGACGTTTGCGTTTTTTGCTACAGAGACTACCGAGGGTTAATAACGGTGGTTTTGAGGATGGAGTCCACAGGAAAGCAGAGAGGTCCAAAAGGTGTGGGGCATTTGAAGGGGTTCCCGGAGGCAGTGAGGACCAGCATGACTTTTCCCCGCTGGGGCTTTGCTGTGGGAGCAGCGGCTGGACGTTTGCGTTTTTTGCTCTGGAGGCTGCTGAGAGTGAAAAACGGTGGTTTTGAGGATGGAGTCCACAGGAAAGCAGAGAGGTCCAAAAGGTGTGGGGCATTTGAAGGGGTTCCCGGAGGCAGTGAGGACCAGCATGACTTTTCCCCACTGGGGCCTTTGCTGTGGGAGCAGCGGCTGGACGTTTTCGCTTTTTGCTCCGGAGGCTGCCGAGAGTGAAAAACGGTGGTTTTGAGGATGGAGTCCACAGGAAAGCAGAGAGGTCCAAAAGGTGTGGGGCATTTGAAGGGGTTCCCGGAGGCAGTGAGGACCAGCATGACTTTTCCCCGCTGGGGCCTTTGCTGTGGGAGCAGCGGCTGGACGTTTGCGTTTTTTGCTCCGGAGGCTGCCGAGAGTGAAAAACGGTGGTTTTGAGGATGGAGTCCACAGGAAAGCAGAGAGGTCCAAAAGGTGTGGGGCATTTGAAGGGGTTCCCGGAGGCAGTGAGGACCAGCATGACTTTTCCCCGCTGGAACCTTTGCTGTGGGAGCAGCGGCTGGACGTTTGCGTTTTTTGCTCCGGCGGATGCCGAGAGTGAAAAACGGTGGTTTTGAGGATGGAGTCCACAGGAAAGCAGAGAGGTCCAAAAGGTGTGGGGCATTTGAAGGGGTTCCCGGAGGCAGTGAGGACCAGCATGACTTTTCCCCGCTGGGGCCTTTGCTGTGCGAGCAGCGGCTGGACGTTTGCGTTTTTTGCTACATAGACTACCGAGGGTTAATAACGGTGGTTTTGAGGATGGAGTCCACAGGAAAACAGAGAGGTCCAAAAGGTGTGGGGCATTTGAAGGGGTTCCCGGAGGCAGTGAGGACCAGCATGACTTTTACCCGCTGGGGCCTTTGCTGTGGGAGCAGCGGCTGGACATGTGCGTTTTTTGCTACAGAGACTACCAAGGGTTAAAAACGGTGGTTTTGAGGATGGAGTCCACAGGAAAGCAGAGAGGTCCAAAAGGTGTGGGGCATTTGAAGGGGTTCCCGGAGGCAGTGAGGACCAGCATGACTTTTCCGCCTTGGAACCTTTGCTGTGGGAGCAGCGGCTGGACGTTTGCGTTTTTTGCTCCGGCGGACGCCAAGATTGAAAAACGGTGGTTTTGAGGATGGAGTCCACAGGAAAGCAGAGAGGTCCAAAAGGTGTGGGGCATTTGAAGGGGTTCCCGGAGGCAGTGAGGACCAGCATGACTTTTCCCCGCTGGGGCCTTTTCTGTGGGAGCAGCGGCTGGACGTTTGCGTTTTTTGCTCCGGAGGCTGCCGAGAGTGAAAAACGGTGGTTTTGAGGATGGAGTCCACAGGAAAGCAGAGAGGTCCAAAAGGTGTGGGGCATTTGAAGGGGTTCCCGGAGGCAGTGAGGACCAGCATGACTTTTCCCTGCTGGGGCCTTTGCTGTGGTAGCAGCGGCTGGACGTTTGCGTTTTTTGCTCCGGAGGCTGCCGAGAGTGAAAAATGGTGGTTTTGAGGATGGAGTCCACAGGAAAGCAGAGAGGTCCAAAAGGTGTGGGGCATTTGAAGGGGTTCCCGGAGGCAGTGAGGACCAGCATGACTTTTCCCCGCTGGGGCCTTTGCTGTGGGAGCAGCGGCAGAACGTTTGCGTTTTTTGCTACAGAGACTACCGAGGGTTAATAACGGTGGTTTTGAGGATGGAGTCCACAGGAAAGCAGAGAGGTCCAAAAGGTGTGGGGCATTTGAAGGGGTTCCCGGAGGCAGTGAGGACCAGCATGACTTTTCCACCTTGGAACCTTTGCTGTGGGAGAAGCGGCTGGACGTTTGCGTTTTTTGCTACAGAGACTACCGAGGGTTAATAACGGTGGTTTTGAGGATGGAGTCCACAGGAAAGCAGAGAGGTCCAAAAGGTGTGGGGCATTTGAAGGGGTTCCCGGAGGCAGTGAGGACCAGCATGACTTTTCCCTGCTGGGGCCTTTGCTGTGGGAGCAGCGGCTGGACGTTTGCGTTTTTTGCTACAGAGACTACCGAGGGTTAATAACGGTGGTTTTGAGGATGGAGTCCACAGGAAAGCAGAGAGGTCCAAAAGGTGTGGGGCATTTGAAGGGGTTCCCGGAGGCAGTGAGGACCAGCATGACTTTTCCCCGCTGGGGCTTTGCTGTGGGAGCAGCGGCTGGACGTTTGCGTTTTTTGCTCTGAAGGCTGCTGAGAGTGAAAAACGGTGGTTTTGAGGATGGAGTCCACAGGAAAGCAGAGAGGTCCAAAAGGTGTGGGGCATTTGAAGGGGTTCCCGGAGGCAGTGAGGACCAGCATGACTTTTCCCCGCTGGGGCCTTTGCTGTGGGAGCAGCGGCTGGACGTTTGCGTTTTTTGCTCCGGCGGATGCCGAGAGTGAAAAACGGTGGTTTTGAGGATGGAGTCCACAGGAAAACAGAGAGGTCCAAAAGGTGTGGGGCATTTGAAGGGGTTCCCGGAGGCAGTGAGGACCAGCATGACTTTTCCCCGCTGGGGACTTTGCTGTGGGAGCAGCGGCTGGACGTTTGCATTTTTTGCTCCGGAGGCTGCTGAGGGTGAAAAACGGTGGTTTTGAGGATGGAGTCCACAGGAAAGCAGAGAGGTCCAAAAGGTGTGGGGCATTTGAAGGGGTTCCCGGAGGCAGTGAGGACCAGCATGACTTTTCCGCCTTTGAACCTTTACTGTGGGAGCAGCGGCTGGACGTTTGCGTTTTTTGCTACAGAGACTACCGAGGGTTAAAAACGGTGGTTTTGAGGATGGAGTCCACAGGAAAGCAGAGAGGTCCAAAAGGTGTGGGGCATTTGAAGGGGTTCCCGGAGGCAGTGAGGACCAGCATGACTTTTCCCCGCTGGGGCTTTGCTGTGGGAGCAGCGGCTGGACGTTTGCGTTTTTTGCTCCGGAGGCTGCCGAGAGTGAAAAACGGTGGTTTTGAGGATGGAGTCCACAGGAAAGCAGAGAGGTCCAAAAGGTGTGGGGCATTTGAAGGGGTTCCCGGAGGCAGTGAGGACCAGCATGACTTTTCCCCGCTGGGGCCTTTGCTGTGGGAGCAGCGGCTGGACGTTTGCGTTTTTTGCTCCGGAGGCTGCCGAGAGTGAAAAACGGTGGTTTTGAGGATGGATTCCACAGGAAAGCAGAGAGGTCCAAAAGGTGTGGGGCATTTGAAGGGGTTCCCGGAGGCAGTGAGGACCAGCATGACTTTTCCCTGCTGGGGCCTTTGCTGTGGGAGCAGCGGCTGGAAGTTTGCGTTTTTTGCTACAGAGACTACCGAGGGTTAATAACGGTGGTTTTGAGGATGGAGTCCACAGGAAAGCAGAGAGGTCCAAAAGGTGTGGGGCATTTGAAGGGGTTCCCGGAGGCAGTGAGGACCAGCATGACTTTTCCGCCTTGGAACCTTTGCTGTGGGAGCAGCGGCTGGACGTTTGCGTTTTTTGCTCTGGAGGCTGCTGAGAGTGAAAAACGGTGGTTTTGAGGATGGAGTCAACACGAAAGCAGAGAGGTCCAAAAGGTGTGGGGCATTTGAAGGGGTTCCTGGAGGCAGTGAGGACCAGCATGACTTTTCCCCGCTGGGGCCTTTGCTGTGGAAGCAGCGGCTGGACGTTTGCGTTTTTTGCTACAGAGACTACCGAGGGTTAATAACGGTGGTTTTGAGGATGGAGTCCACAGGAAAGCAGAGAGGTCCAAAAGGTGTGGGGCATTTGAAGGGGTTCCCGGAGGCAGTGAGGACCAGCATGACTTTTCCCCGCTGGGGCCTTTGCTGTGGGAGCAGCGGCTGGACGTTTGCGTTTTTTGCTCCGGCGGATGCCGAGAGTGAAAAACGGTGGTTTTGAGGATGGAGTCCACAGGAAAACAGAGAGGTCCAAAAGGTGTGGGGCATTTGAAGGGGTTCCCGGAGGCAGTGAGGACCAGCATGACTTTTCCCCGCTGGGGCCTTTGCTGTGGGAGCAGCGGCTGGACGTTTGCATTTTTTGCTCCGGAGGCTGCTGAGGGTGAAAAACGGTGGTTTTGAGGATGGAGTCCACAGGAAAGCAGAGAGGTCCAAAAGGTGTGGGGCATTTGAAGGGGTTCCCGGAGGCAGTGAGGACCAGCATGACTTTTCCGCCTTTGAACCTTTACTGTGGGAGCAGCGGCTGGACGTTTGCGTTTTTTGCTACAGAGACTACCGAGGGTTAAAAACGGTGGTTTTGAGGATGGAGTCCACAGGAAAGCAGAGAGGTCCAAAAGGTGTGGGGCATTTGAAGGGGTTCCCGGAGGCAGTGAGGACCAGCATGACTTTTCCCCGCTGGGGCTTTGCTGTGGGAGCAGCGGCTGGACGTTTGCGTTTTTTGCTCCGGAGGCTGCCGAGAGTGAAAAACGGTGGTTTTGAGGATGGAGTCCACAGGAAAGCAGAGAGGTCCAAAAGGTGTGGGGCATTTGAAGGGGTTCCCGGAGGCAGTGAGGACCAGCATGACTTTTCCACCTTGGAACCTTTGCTGTGGGAGAAGCGGCTGGACGTTTGCGTTTTTTGCTACAGAGACTACCGAGGGTTAATAACGGTGGTTTTGAGGATGGAGTCCACAGGAAAGCAGAGAGGTCCAAAAGGTGTGGGGCATTTGAAGGGGTTCCCGGAGGCAGTGAGGACCAGCATGACTTTTCCCTGCTGGGGCCTTTGCTGTGGGAGCAGCGGCTGGACGTTTGCGTTTTTTGCTACAGAGACTACCGAGGGTTAATAACGGTGGTTTTGAGGATGGAGTCCACAGGAAAGCAGAGAGGTCCAAAAGGTGTGGGGCATTTGAAGGGGTTCCCGGAGGCAGTGAGGACCAGCATGACTTTTCCCCGCTGGGGCTTTGCTGTGGGAGCAGCGGCTGGACGTTTGCGTTTTTTGCTCTGAAGGCTGCTGAGAGTGAAAAACGGTGGTTTTGAGGATGGAGTCCACAGGAAAGCAGAGAGGTCCAAAAGGTGTGGGGCATTTGAAGGGGTTCCCGGAGGCAGTGAGGACCAGCATGACTTTTCCCCGCTGGGGCCTTTGCTGTGGGAGCAGCGGCTGGACGTTTGCGTTTTTTGCTCCGGCGGATGCCGAGAGTGAAAAACGGTGGTTTTGAGGATGGAGTCCACAGGAAAACAGAGAGGTCCAAAAGGTGTGGGGCATTTGAAGGGGTTCCCGGAGGCAGTGAGGACCAGCATGACTTTTCCCCGCTGGGGCTTTGCTGTGGGAGCAGCGGCTGGACGTTTGCGTTTTTTGCTCTGAAGGCTGCTGAGAGTGAAAAACGGTGGTTTTGAGGATGGAGTCCACAGGAAAGCAGAGAGGTCCAAAAGGTGTGGGGCATTTGAAGGGGTTCCCGGAGGCAGTGAGGACCAGCATGACTTTTCCCCGCTGGGGCCTTTGCTGTGGGAGCAGCGGCTGGACGTTTGCGTTTTTTGCTCCGGCGGATGCCGAGAGTGAAAAACGGTGGTTTTGAGGATGGAGTCCACAGGAAAACAGAGAGGTCCAAAAGGTGTGGGGCATTTGAAGGGGTTCCCGGAGGCAGTGAGGACCAGCATGACTTTTCCCCGCTGGGGCCTTTGCTGTGGGAGCAGCGGCTGGACGTTTGCATTTTTTGCTCCGGAGGCTGCTGAGGGTGAAAAACGGTGGTTTTGAGGATGGAGTCCACAGGAAAGCAGAGAGGTCCAAAAGGTGTGGGGCATTTGAAGGGGTTCCCGGAGGCAGTGAGGACCAGCATGACTTTTCCGCCTTTGAACCTTTACTGTGGGAGCAGCGGCTGGACGTTTGCGTTTTTTGCTACAGAGACTACCGAGGGTTAAAAACGGTGGTTTTGAGGATGGAGTCCACAGGAAAGCAGAGAGGTCCAAAAGGTGTGGGGCATTTGAAGGGGTTCCCGGAGGCAGTGAGGACCAGCATGACTTTTCCCCGCTGGGGCTTTGCTGTGGGAGCAGCGGCTGGACGTTTGCGTTTTTTGCTCCGGAGGCTGCCGAGAGTGAAAAACGGTGGTTTTGAGGATGGAGTCCACAGGAAAGCAGAGAGGTCCAAAAGGTGTGGGGCATTTGAAGGGGTTCCCGGAGGCAGTGAGGACCAGCATGACTTTTCCCCGCTGGGGCCTTTGCTGTGGGAGCAGCGGCTGGACGTTTGCGTTTTTTGCTCCGGAGGCTGCCGAGAGTGAAAAACGGTGGTTTTGAGGATGGATTCCACAGGAAAGCAGAGAGGTCCAAAAGGTGTGGGGCATTTGAAGGGGTTCCCGGAGGCAGTGAGGACCAGCATGACTTTTCCCTGCTGGGGCCTTTGCTGTGGGAGCAGCGGCTGGAAGTTTGCGTTTTTTGCTACAGAGACTACCGAGGGTTAATAACGGTGGTTTTGAGGATGGAGTCCACAGGAAAGCAGAGAGGTCCAAAAGGTGTGGGGCATTTGAAGGGGTTCCCGGAGGCAGTGAGGACCAGCATGACTTTTCCGCCTTGGAACCTTTGCTGTGGGAGCAGCGGCTGGACGTTTGCGTTTTTTGCTCTGGAGGCTGCTGAGAGTGAAAAACGGTGGTTTTGAGGATGGAGTCAACACGAAAGCAGAGAGGTCCAAAAGGTGTGGGGCATTTGAAGGGGTTCCTGGAGGCAGTGAGGACCAGCATGACTTTTCCCCGCTGGGGCCTTTGCTGTGGAAGCAGCGGCTGGACGTTTGCGTTTTTTGCTACAGAGACTACCGAGGGTTAATAACGGTGGTTTTGAGGATGGAGTCCACAGGAAAGCAGAGAGGTCCAAAAGGTGTGGGGCATTTGAAGGGGTTCCCGGAGGCAGTGAGGACCAGCATGACTTTTCCGCCTTGGAACCTTTGCTGTGGGAGCAGCGGCTGGACGTTTGCGTTTTTTGCTCCGGAGGCTGCCGAGAGTGAAAAACGGTGGTTTTGAGGATGGAGTCCACAGGAAAGCAGAGAGGTCCAAAAGGTGTGGGGCATTTGAAGGGGTTCCCGGAGGCAGTGAGGACCAGCATGACTTTTCCCCGCTGGGGCCTTTGCTGTGGGAGCAGCGGCTGGACGTTTGCGTTTTTTGCTCCGGAGGCTGCCGAGAGTGAAAAACGGTGGTTTTGAGGATGGAGTCCACAGGAAAACAGAGAGGTCGAAAAGGTGTGGGGCATTTGAAGGGGTTCCCGGAGGCAGTGAGGACCAGCATGACTTTTCCGCCTTGGAACCTTTGCTGTGGGAGCAGCGGCTGGACGTTTGCGTTTTTTGCTCCGGCGGATGCCGAGAGTGAAAAACGGTGGTTTTGAGGATGGAGTCCACAGGAAAGCAGAGAGGTCCAAAAGGTGTGGGGCATTTGAAGGGGTTCCCGGAGGCAGTGAGGACCAGCATGACTTTTCCCCGCTGGGGCCTTTGCTGTGGGAGCAGCGGCTGGACATCTGCGTTTTTTGCTCTGGAGGCTGCCGAGAGTGAAAAACGGTGGTTTTGAGGATGGAGTCCACAGGAAAGCAGAGAGGTCCAAAAGGTGTGGGGCATTTGAAGGGGTTCCCGGAGGCAGTGAGGACCAGCATGACTTTTCCCCGCTGGGGCCTTTGCTGTGGGAGCAGCGGCTGGACGTTTGCATTTTTTGCTCCGGAGGCTGCCGAGAGTGAAAATCAGGTGTTTTGAGGATGGAGTCCACAGGAAAGCAGAGAGGTCCAAAAGGTGTGGGGCATTTGAAGGGGTTCCCGGAGGCAGTGAGGACCAGCATGACTTTTCTGCCTTGGAACCTTTGCTGTGGGAGCAGAGGCTGGACGTTTGCGCTTTTTGCTCCGGAGGCTGCTGAGGGTGAAAAACGGTGGTTTTGAGGATGGAGTCCACAGGAAAGCAGAGAGGTCCAAAAGGTGTGGGGCATTTGAAGGGGTTCCCGGAGGCAGTGAGGACCAGCATGACTTTTCCGCCTTTGAACCTTTGCTGTGGTAGCAGCGGCTGGACGTTTGCGTTTTTTGCTACAGAGACTACCGAGGGTTAAAAACGGTGGTTTTGAGGATGGAGTCCACAGGAAAGCAGAGAGGTCCAAAAGGTGTGGGGCATTTGAAGGGGTTCCCGGAGGCAGTGAGGACCAGCATGACTTTTACCCGCTGGGGCTTTGCTGTGGGAGCAGCGGCTGGACGTTTTCGTTTTTTGCTCCGGAGGCTGCCGAGAGTGAAAAACGGTGGTTTTGAGGATGGAGTCCACAGGAAAGCAGAGAGGTCCAAAAGGTGTGGGGCATTTGAAGGGGTTCCCGGAGGCAGTGAGGACCAGCATGACTTTTCCGCCTTGGAACCTTTGCTGTGGGAGCAGCGGCTGGACGTTTGCGTTTTTTGCTCCGGCGGACGCCAAGATTGAAAAACGGTGGTTTTGAGGATGGAGTCCACAGGAAAGCAGAGAGGTCCAAAAGGTGTGGGGCATTTGAAGGGGTTCCCGGAGGCAGTGAGGACCAGCATGACTTTTCCCCGCTGGGGCCTTTGCTGTGGGAGCAGCGGCTGGACGTTTGCGTTTTTTGCTCCGGCGGACGCCAAGATTGAAAAACGGTGGTTTTGAGGATGGAGTCCACAGGAAAGCAGAGAGGTCCAAAAGGTGTGGGGCATTTGAAGGGGTTCCCGGAGGCAGTGAGGACCAGCATGACTTTTCCCCGCTGGGGCTTTGCTGTGGGAGCAGCGGCTGGACGTTTGCGTTTTTTGCTCCGGAGGCTGCCGAGAGTGAAAAACGGTGGTTTTGAGGATGGAGTCCACAGGAAAGCAGAGAGGTCCAAAAGGTGTGGGGCATTTGAAGGGGTTCCCGGAGGCAGTGAGGACCAGCATGACATTTCCCCGCTGGGGCCTTTGCTGTGGGAGCAGCGGCTGGACGTTTGCGTTTTTTGCTCCGGAGGCTGCCGAGAGTGAAAAACGGTGGTTTTGAGGATGGAGTCCACAGGAAAGCAGAGAGGTCCAAAAGGTGTGGGGCATTTGAAGGGGTTCCCGGAGGCAGTGAGGACCAGCATGACTTTTCCCTGCTGGGGCCTTTGCTGTGGGAGCAGCGGCTGGAAGTTTGCGTTTTTTGCTACAGAGACTACCGAGGGTTAAAAACGGTGGTTTTGAGGATGGAGTCCACAGGAAAGCAGAGAGGTCCAAAAGGTGTGGGGCATTTGAAGGGGTTCCCGGAGGCAGTGAGGACCAGCATGACTTTTACCCGCTGGGGCTTTGCTGTGGGAGCAGCGGCTGGACGTTTTCGTTTTTTGCTCCGGAGGCTGCCGAGAGTGAAAAACGGTGGTTTTGAGGATGGAGTCCACAGGAAAGCAGAGAGGTCCAAAAGGTGTGGGGCATTTGAAGGGGTTCCCGGAGGCAGTGAGGACCAGCATGACTTTTCCCCGCTGGGGCCTTTGCTGTGGGAGCAGCGGCTGGACGTTTGCGTTTTTTGCTCCGGAGGCTGCCGAGAGTGAAAAACGGTGGTTTTGAGGATGGAGTCCACAGGAAAGCAGAGAGGTCCAAAAGGTGTGGGGCATTTGAAGGGGTTCCCGGAGGCAGTGAGGACCAGCATGACTTTTCCGCCTTGGAACCTTTGCTGTGGGAGCAGCGGCTGGACGTTTGCGTTTTTTGCTCCGGCGGACGCCAAGATTGAAAAACGGTGGTTTTGAGGATGGAGTCCACAGGAAAGCAGAGAGGTCCAAAAGGTGTGGGGCATTTGAAGGGGTTCCCGGAGGCAGTGAGGACCAGCATGACTTTTCCCCGCTGGGGCCTTTGCTGTGGGAGCAGC
Source organism: Vanellus vanellus (assembly GCF_965231255.1). NCBI lineage: Eukaryota > Metazoa > Chordata > Aves > Charadriiformes > Charadriidae > Vanellus > Vanellus vanellus. The sequence goes on along the minus strand of NW_028128463.1, from coordinate 149,910 downwards.
GGCTGGACGTTTGCGTTTTTTGCTCCGGAGGCTGCCGAGAGTGAAAAACGGTGGTTTTGAGGATGGAGTCCACAGGAAAGCAGAGAGGTCCAAAAGGTGTGGGGCATTTGAAGGGGTTCCCGGAGGCAGTGAGGACCAGCATGACTTTTACCCGCTGGGGCCTTTGCTGTGGTAGAAGCGGCTGGACGTTTGCGTTTTTTGCTCCGGAGGCTGCCGAGAGTGAAAAACGGTGGTTTTGAGGATGGAGTCCACAGGAAAGCAGAGAGGTCCAAAAGGTGTGGGGCATTTGAAGGGGTTCCTGGAGGCAGTGAGGACCAGCATGACTTTTCCCCGCTGGGGCCTTTGCTGTGGGAGCAGCGGCTGGACGTTTGCGTTTTTTGCTCCGAAGGCTGCCGAGAGTGAAAAATGGTGGTTTTGAGGATGGAGTCCACAGGAAAGCAGAGAGGTCCAAAAGGTGTGGGGCATTTGAAGGGGTTCCCGGAGGCAGTGAGGACCAGCATGACTTTTCCCCGCTGGGGCCTTTGCTGTGGGAGCAGCGGCTGGACGTTTGCGTTTTTTGCTCCGGAGGCTGCCGAGAGTGAAAAACGGTGGTTTTGAGGATGGAGTCCACAGGAAAGCAGAGAGGTCCAAAAGGTGTGGGGCATTTGAAGGGGTTCCCGGAGGCAGTGAGGACCAGCATGACTTTTCCCCGCTGGGGCCTTTGCTGTGGTAGCAGCGGCTGGACGTTTGAGCTTTTTGCTCCGGAGGCTGCCAAGGGTTAAAAACGGTGGTTTTGAGGATGGAGTCCACAGGAAAGCAGAGAGGTCTAAAAGGTATGGGGCATTTGAAGGGGTTCCCGGAGGCAGTGAGGACCAGCATGACTTTTCCCCGCTGGGGCCTTTGCTGTGGGAGCAGCGGCTGGACGTTTGCGTTTTTTGCTCCGGAGGCTGCCGAGAGTGAAAAACGGTGGTTTTGAGGATGGAGTCCACAGGAAAGCAGAGAGGTCCAAAAGGTGTGGGGCATTTGAAGGGGTTCCCGGAGGCAGTGAGGACCAGCATGACTTTTCCCCGCTGGGGCCTTTGCTGTGGTAGAAGCGGCTAGATGTTTGCGTTTTTTGCTCCGGAGGCTGCCGAGAGTGAAAAACGGTGGTTTTGAGGATGGAGTCCACAGGAAAACAGAGAGGTCCAAAAGGTGTGGGGCATTTGAAGGGGTTCTCGGAGGCAGTGAGGACCAGCATGACTTTTCCCCGCTGGGGCCTTTGCTGTGGGAGCAGCGGCTGGACGTTTGCGTTTTTTGCTTTGGAGGCTGCCGAGAGTGAAAAACGGTGGTTTTGAGGATGGAGTCCACAGGAAAGCAGAGAGGTGCAAAAGGTGTGGGGCATTTGAAGGGGTTCCCGGAGGCAGTGAGGACCAGCATGACTTTTCCCCGCTGGGGCCTTTGCTGTGGGAGCAGCGGCTGGACGTTTGCGTTTTTTGCTCCGGAGGCTGCCGAGAGTGAAAAATGGTGGTTTTGAGGATGGAGTCCACAGGAAAGCAGAGAGGTCCAAAAGGTGTGGGGCATTTGAAGGGGTTCCCGGAGGCAGTGAGGACCAGCATGACTTTTCCCCGCTGGGGCCTTTGCTGTGGGAGCAGCGGCTGGACGTTTGCATTTTTTGCTCCGGAGGCTGCTGAGGGTGAAAAACGGTGGTTTTGAGGATGGAGTCCACAGGAAAGCAGAGAGGTCCAAAAGGTGTGGGGCATTTGAAGGGGTTCCCGGAGGCAGTGAGGACCAGCATGACTTTTCTGCCTTTGAACCTTTGCTGTGGGAGCAGCGGCTGGACGTTTGCGTTTTTTGCTACAGAGACTACCGAGGGTTAAAAACGGTGGTTTTGAGGATGGAGTCCACAGGAAAGCAGAGAGGTCCAAAAGGTGTGGGGCATTTGAAGGGGTTCCCGGAGGCAGTGAGGACCAGCATGACTTTTCCCCGCTGGGGCCTTTGCTGTGGGAGCAGCGGCTGGACATCTGCGTTTTTTGCTCCGGAGGCTGCCGAGAGTGAAAAACGGTGGTTTTGAGGATGGATTCCACAGGAAAGCAGAGAGGTCCAAAAGGTGTGGGGCATTTGAAGGGGTTCCCGGAGGCAGTGAGGACCAGCATGACTTTTCCCCGCTGGGGCCTTTGCTGTGGGAGCAGCGGCTGGACGTTTGCGTTTTTTTGCTCCGGAGGCTGCCGAGAGTGAAAAACGGTGGTTTTGAGGATGGAGTCCACAGGAAAGCAGAGAGGTCCAAAAGGTGTGGGGCATTTGAAGGGGTTCCCGGAGGCAGTGAGGACCAGCATGACTTGTCCCCGCTGGGGCCTTTGCTGTGGGAGCAGCGGCTGGACGTTTGCGTTTTTTGCTCCGGAGGCTGCCGAGAGTGAAAAACGGTGGTTTTGAGGATGGAGTCCACAGGAAAGCAGAGAGGTCCAAAAGGTGTGGGGCATTTGAAGGGGTTCCCGGAGGCAGTGAGGACCAGCATGACTTTTCCCCGCTGGAACCTTTGCTGTGGGAGCAGCGGCTGGACGTTTGCGTTTTTTGCTCTGGCGGATGCCGAGAGTGAAAAACGGTGGTTTTGAGGATGGAGTCCACAGGAAAGCAGAGAGGTCCAAAAGGTGTGGGGCATTTGAAGGGGTTCCCGGAGGCAGTGAGGACCAGCATGACTTTTCCCTGCTGGGGTTTTTGCTGTGGGAGCAGCGGCTGGACGTTTGCGTTTTTTGCTCCGCAGGCTGCCGAGAGTGAAAAATGGTGGTTTTGAGGATGGAGTCCACAGGAAAGCAGAGAGGTCTAAAAGGTGTGGGGCATTTGAAGGGGTTCCCGGAGGCAGTGAGGACCAGCATGACTTTTCCCCGCTGGGGTTTTTGCTGTGGGAGCAGCGGCTGGACGTTTGCGTTTTTTGCTACATAGACTACCGAGGGTTAATAACGGTGGTTTTGAGGATGGAGTCCACAGGAAAACAGAGAGGTCCAAAAGGTGTGGGGCATTTGAAGGGGTTCCCGGAGGCAGTGAGGACCAGCATGACTTTTCCCCGCTGGGGTTTTTGCTGTGGGAGCAGCGGCTGGACGTTTGCGTTTTTTGCTACATAGACTACCGAGGGTTAATAACGGTGGTTTTGAGGATGGAGTCCACAGGAAAGCAGAGAGGTCTAAAAGGTGTGGGGCATTTGAAGGGGTTCCCGGAGGCAGTGAGGACCAGCATGACTTTTCCCCGCTGGGGCCTTTGCTGTGGGAGCAGCGGCTGGACGTTTGCGTTTTTTGCTCCGGAGGCTGCCGAGAGTGAAAAACGGTGGTTTTGAGGATGGAGTCCACAGGAAAGCAGAGAGGTCCAAAAGGTGTGGGGCATTTGAAGGGGTTCCCGGAGGCAGTGAGGACCAGCATGACTTTTCCGTGCTGGGGCCTTTGCTGTGGGAGCAGCGGCTGGACGTTTGCGTTTTTTGCTCCGGAGGCTGCCGAGAGTGAAAAACGGTGGTTTTGAGGATGGAGTCCACAGGAAAGCAGAGAGGTCCAAAAGGTGTGGGGCATTTGAAGGGGTTCCCGGAGGCAGTGAGGACCAGCATGACTTTTCCCCGCTGGAACCTTTGCTGTGGGAGCAGCGGCTGGACGTTTGCGTTTTTTGCTCCGGCGGATGCCGAGAGTGAAAAACGGTGGTTTTGAGGATGGAGTCCACAGGAAAGCAGAGAGGTCCAAAAGGTGTGGGGCATTTGAAGGGGTTCCCGGAGGCAGTGAGGACCAGCATGACTTTTCCCCGCTGGGGCCTTTGCTGTGCGAGCAGCGGCTGGACGTTTGCGTTTTTTGCTACATAGACTACCGAGGGTTAATAACGGTGGTTTTGAGGATGGAGTCCACAGGAAAGCAGAGAGGTCCAAAAGGTGTGGGGCATTTGAAGGGGTTCCCGGAGGCAGTGAGGACCAGCATGACTTTTCCGCCTTGGAACCTTTGCTGTGGGAGCAGCGGCTGGACGTTTGCGTTTTTTGCTCCGGCGGACGCCAAGATTGAAAAACGGTGGTTTTGAGGATGGAGTCCACAGGAAAGCAGAGAGGTCCAAAAGGTGTGGGGCATTTGAAGGGGTTCCCGGAGGCAGTGAGGACCAGCATGACTTTTCCCCGCTGGGGCCTTTGCTGTGGGAGCAGCGGCTGGACGTTTGCGTTTTTTGCTCCGGAGGCTGCCGAGAGTGAAAAACGGTGGTTTTGAGGATGGAGTCCACAGGAAAGCAGAGAGGTCCAAAAGGTGTGGGGCATTTGAAGGGGTTCCCGGAGGCAGTGAGGACCAGCATGACTTTTCCCTGCTGGGGCCTTTGCTGTGGGAGCAGCGGCTGGACGTTTGCGTTTTTTGCTCCGGAGGCTGCCGAGAGTGAAAAATGGTGGTTTTGAGGATGGAGTCCACAGGAAAGCAGAGAGGTCCAAAAGGTGTGGGGCATTTGAAGGGGTTCCCGGAGGCAGTGAGGACCAGCATGACTTTTCCCCGCTGGGGCCTTTGCTGTGGGAGCAGCGGCAGAACGTTTGCGTTTTTTGCTACAGAGACTACCGAGGGTTAATAACGGTGGTTTTGAGGATGGAGTCCACAGGAAAGCAGAGAGGTCCAAAAGGTGTGGGGCATTTGAAGGGGTTCCCGGAGGCAGTGAGGACCAGCATGACTTTTCCACCTTGGAACCTTTGCTGTGGGAGAAGCGGCTGGACGTTTGCGTTTTTTGCTACAGAGACTACCGAGGGTTAATAACGGTGGTTTTGAGGATGGAGTCCACAGGAAAGCAGAGAGGTCCAAAAGGTGTGGGGCATTTGAAGGGGTTCCCGGAGGCAGTGAGGACCAGCATGACTTTTCCCTGCTGGGGCCTTTGCTGTGGGAGCAGCGGCTGGACGTTTGCGTTTTTTGCTACAGAGACTACCGAGGGTTAATAACGGTTGTTTTGAGGATGGAGTCCACAGGAAAGCAGAGAGGTCCAAAAGGTGTGGGGCATTTGAAGGGGTTCCCGGAGGCAGTGAGGACCAGCATGACTTTTCCCCGCTGGGGCTTTGCTGTGGGAGCAGCGGCTGGACGTTTGCGTTTTTTGCTCTGGAGGCTGCTGAGAGTGAAAAACGGTGGTTTTGAGGATGGAGTCCACAGGAAAGCAGAGAGGTCTAAAAGGTGTGGGGCATTTGAAGGGGTTCCCGGAGGCAGTGAGGACCAGCATGACTTTTCCCCGCTGGGGCCTTTGCTGTGGGAGCAGCGGCTGGACGTTTGCGCTTTTTGCTCCGGAGGCTGCCGAGGGTTAAAAACGGTGGTTTTGAGGATGGAGTCCACAGGAAAACAGAGAGGTCTAAAAGGTGTGGGGCATTTGAAGGGGTTCCCGGAGGCAGTGAGGACCAGCATGACTTTTCCGTGCTGGGGCCTTTGCTGTGGGAGCAGCGGCTGGACGTTTGCGTTTTTTGCTCCAAAGGCTGCCGAGAGTGAAAAACAGTGGTTTTGAGGATGGATTCCACAGGAAAGCAGAGAGGTCCAAAAGGTGTGGGGCATTTGAAGGGGTTCCCGGAGGCAGTGAGGACCAGCATGACTTTTCCCTGCTGGGGCCTTTGCTGTGGGAGCAGCGGCTGGACGTTTGCGTTTTTTGCTCCGGAGGCTGCCGAGAGTGAAAAACGGTGGTTTTGAGGATGGAGTCCACAGGAAAGCAGAGAGGTCCAAAAGGTGTGGGGCATTTGAAGGGGTTCCCGGAGGCAGTGAGGACCAGCATGACTTTTCCCCGCTGGGGCCTTTGCTGTGGAAGCAGCGGCTGGACGTTTGCGTTTTTTGCTCCGGAGGCTGCCGAGAGTGAAAAACGGTGGTATTGAGGATGGAGTCCACAGGAAAGCAGAGAGGTCCAAAAGGTGTGGGGCATTTGAAGGGGTTCCTGGAGGCAGTGAGGACCAGCATGACTTTTCCCCGCTGGGGCCTTTGCTGTGGGAGCAGCGGCTGGACGTTTGCGCTTTTTGCTCCGGAGGCTGCCGAGGGTTAAAAACGGTGGTTTTGAGGATGGAGTCCACAGGAAAGCAGAGAGGTCCAAAAGGTGTGGGGCATTTGAAGGGGTTCCCGGAGGCAGTGAGGACCAGCATGACTTTTCCCCGCTGGGGCCTTTGCTGTGGGAGCAGCGGCTGGACGTTTGCGTTTTTTGCTCCGGCGGATGCCGAGAGTGAAAAACGGTGGTTTTGAGGATGGAGTCCACAGGAAAACAGAGAGGTCCAAAAGGTGTGGGGCATTTGAAGGGGTTCCCGGAGGCAGTGAGGACCAGCATGACTTTTCCCCGCTGGGGCCTTTGCTGTGGGAGCAGCGGCTGGACGTTTGCATTTTTTGCTCCGGAGGCTGCTGAGGGTGAAAAACGGTGGTTTTGAGGATGGAGTCCACAGGAAAGCAGAGAGGTCCAAAAGGTGTGGGGCATTTGAAGGGGTTCCCGGAGGCAGTGAGGACCAGCATGACTTTTCCGCCTTTGAACCTTTGCTGTGGGAGCAGCGGCTGGACGTTTGCGTTTTTTGCTACAGAGACTACCGAGGGTTAAAAACGATGGTTTTGAGGATGGAGTCCACAGGAAAGCAGAGAGGTCCAAAAGGTGTGGGGCATTTGAAGGGGTTCCCGGAGGCAGTGAGGACCAGCATGACTTTTCCCCGCTGGGGCTTTGCTGTGGGAGCAGCGGCTGGACGTTTGCGTTTTTTGCTCCGGAGGCTGCCGAGAGTGAAAAACGGTGGTTTTGAGGATGGAGTCCACAGGAAAGCAGAGAGGTCCAAAAGGTGTGGGGCATTTGAAGGGGTTCCCGGAGGCAGTGAGGACCAGCATGACTTTTCCCCGCTGGGGCCTTTGCTGTGGGAGCAGCGGCTGGACGTTTGCGTTTTTTGCTACATAGACTACCGAGGGTTAATAACGGTGGTTTTGAGGATGGAGTCCACAGGAAAACAGAGAGGTCGAAAAGGTGTGGGGCATTTGAAGGGGTTCCCGGAGGCAGTGAGGACCAGCATGACTTTTCCGCCTTGGAACCTTTGCTGTGGGAGCAGCGGCTGGACGTTTGCGTTTTTTGCTCCGGCGGATGCCGAGAGTGAAAAACGGTGGTTTTGAGGATGGAGTCCACAGGAAAGCAGAGAGGTCCAAAAGGTGTGGGGCATTTGAAGGGGTTCCCGGAGGCAGTGAGGACCAGCATGACTTTTCCCCGCTGGGGCCTTTGCTGTGGGAGCAGCGGCTGGACATCTGCGTTTTTTGATCCGGAGGCTGCCGAGAGTGAAAAACGGTGGTTTTGAGGATGGAGTCCACAGGAAAGCAGAGAGGTCCAAAAGGTGTGGGGCATTTGAAGGGGTTCCCGGAGGCAGTGAGGACCAGCATGACTTTTCCCCGCTGGGGCCTTTGCTGTGGGAGCAGCGGCTGGACGTTTGCGTTTTTTGCTGCGGAGGCTGCCGAGAGTGAAAAACGGTGGTTTTGAGGATGGAGTCCACAGGAAAGCAGAGAGGTCCAAAAGGTGTGGGGCATTTGAAGGGGTTCCCGGAGGCAGTGAGGACCAGCATGACTTTTCCACCTTGGAACCTTTGCTGTGGGAGAAGCGGCTGGACGTTTGCGTTTTTTGCTACAGAGACTACCGAGGGTTAATAACGGTGGTTTTGAGGATGGAGTCCACAGGAAAGCAGAGAGGTCCAAAAGGTGTGGGGCATTTGAAGGGGTTCCCGGAGGCAGTGAGGACCAGCATGACTTTTCCCTGCTGGGGCCTTTGCTGTGGGAGCAGCGGCTGGACGTTTGCGTTTTTTGCTACAGAGACTACCGAGGGTTAATAACGGTTGTTTTGAGGATGGAGTCCACAGGAAAGCAGAGAGGTCCAAAAGGTGTGGGGCATTTGAAGGGGTTCCCGGAGGCAGTGAGGACCAGCATGACTTTTCCCCGCTGGGGCTTTGCTGTGGGAGCAGCGGCTGGACGTTTGCGTTTTTTGCTCTGGAGGCTGCTGAGAGTGAAAAACGGTGGTTTTGAGGATGGAGTCCACAGGAAAGCAGAGAGGTCTAAAAGGTGTGGGGCATTTGAAGGGGTTCCCGGAGGCAGTGAGGACCAGCATGACTTTTCCCCGCTGGGGCCTTTGCTGTGGGAGCAGCGGCTGGACGTTTGCGCTTTTTGCTCCGGAGGCTGCCGAGGGTTAAAAACGGTGGTTTTGAGGATGGAGTCCACAGGAAAACAGAGAGGTCTAAAAGGTGTGGGGCATTTGAAGGGGTTCCCGGAGGCAGTGAGGACCAGCATGACTTTTCCGTGCTGGGGCCTTTGCTGTGGGAGCAGCGGCTGGACGTTTGCGTTTTTTGCTCCAAAGGCTGCCGAGAGTGAAAAACAGTGGTTTTGAGGATGGATTCCACAGGAAAGCAGAGAGGTCCAAAAGGTGTGGGGCATTTGAAGGGGTTCCCGGAGGCAGTGAGGACCAGCATGACTTTTCCCTGCTGGGGCCTTTGCTGTGGGAGCAGCGGCTGGACGTTTGCGTTTTTTGCTCCGGAGGCTGCCGAGAGTGAAAAACGGTGGTTTTGAGGATGGAGTCCACAGGAAAGCAGAGAGGTCCAAAAGGTGTGGGGCATTTGAAGGGGTTCCCGGAGGCAGTGAGGACCAGCATGACTTTTCCCCGCTGGGGCCTTTGCTGTGGAAGCAGCGGCTGGACGTTTGCGTTTTTTGCTCCGGAGGCTGCCGAGAGTGAAAAACGGTGGTATTGAGGATGGAGTCCACAGGAAAGCAGAGAGGTCCAAAAGGTGTGGGGCATTTGAAGGGGTTCCTGGAGGCAGTGAGGACCAGCATGACTTTTCCCCGCTGGGGCCTTTGCTGTGGGAGCAGCGGCTGGACGTTTGCGCTTTTTGCTCCGGAGGCTGCCGAGGGTTAAAAACGGTGGTTTTGAGGATGGAGTCCACAGGAAAGCAGAGAGGTCCAAAAGGTGTGGGGCATTTGAAGGGGTTCCCGGAGGCAGTGAGGACCAGCATGACTTTTCCCCGCTGGGGCCTTTGCTGTGGGAGCAGCGGCTGGACGTTTGCGTTTTTTGCTCCGGCGGATGCCGAGAGTGAAAAACGGTGGTTTTGAGGATGGAGTCCACAGGAAAACAGAGAGGTCCAAAAGGTGTGGGGCATTTGAAGGGGTTCCCGGAGGCAGTGAGGACCAGCATGACTTTTCCCCGCTGGGGCCTTTGCTGTGGGAGCAGCGGCTGGACGTTTGCATTTTTTGCTCCGGAGGCTGCTGAGGGTGAAAAACGGTGGTTTTGAGGATGGAGTCCACAGGAAAGCAGAGAGGTCCAAAAGGTGTGGGGCATTTGAAGGGGTTCCCGGAGGCAGTGAGGACCAGCATGACTTTTCCGCCTTTGAACCTTTGCTGTGGGAGCAGCGGCTGGACGTTTGCGTTTTTTGCTACAGAGACTACCGAGGGTTAAAAACGATGGTTTTGAGGATGGAGTCCACAGGAAAGCAGAGAGGTCCAAAAGGTGTGGGGCATTTGAAGGGGTTCCCGGAGGCAGTGAGGACCAGCATGACTTTTCCCCGCTGGGGCTTTGCTGTGGGAGCAGCGGCTGGACGTTTGCGTTTTTTGCTCCGGAGGCTGCCGAGAGTGAAAAACGGTGGTTTTGAGGATGGAGTCCACAGGAAAGCAGAGAGGTCCAAAAGGTGTGGGGCATTTGAAGGGGTTCCCGGAGGCAGTGAGGACCAGCATGACTTTTCCCCGCTGGGGCCTTTGCTGTGGGAGCAGCGGCTGGACGTTTGCGTTTTTTGCTACATAGACTACCGAGGGTTAATAACGGTGGTTTTGAGGATGGAGTCCACAGGAAAACAGAGAGGTCGAAAAGGTGTGGGGCATTTGAAGGGGTTCCCGGAGGCAGTGAGGACCAGCATGACTTTTCCGCCTTGGAACCTTTGCTGTGGGAGCAGCGGCTGGACGTTTGCGTTTTTTGCTCCGGCGGATGCCGAGAGTGAAAAACGGTGGTTTTGAGGATGGAGTCCACAGGAAAGCAGAGAGGTCCAAAAGGTGTGGGGCATTTGAAGGGGTTCCCGGAGGCAGTGAGGACCAGCATGACTTTTCCCCGCTGGGGCCTTTGCTGTGGGAGCAGCGGCTGGACATCTGCGTTTTTTGATCCGGAGGCTGCCGAGAGTGAAAAACGGTGGTTTTGAGGATGGAGTCCACAGGAAAGCAGAGAGGTCCAAAAGGTGTGGGGCATTTGAAGGGGTTCCCGGAGGCAGTGAGGACCAGCATGACTTTTCCCCGCTGGGGCCTTTGCTGTGGTAGAAGCGGCTGGACGTTTGCGTTTTTTGCTCCGGAGGCTGCCGAGAGTGAAAAACGGTGGTTTTGAGGATGGAGTCCACAGGAAAACAGAGAGGTCCAAAAGGTGTGGGGCATTTGAAGGGGTTCCCGGAGGCAGTGAGGACCAGCATGACATTTCCCCGCTGGGGCCTTTGCTGTGGGAGCAGCGGCTGGATGTTTGCGTTTTTTGCTCCGGAGGCTGCCGAGAGTGAAAAACGGTGGTTTTGAGGATGGAGTCCACAGGAAAGCAGAGAGGTCCAAAAGGTGTGGGGCATTTGAAGGGGTTCCCGGAGGCAGTGAGGACCAGCATGACTTTTCCCCGCTGGGGCCTTTGCTGTGGGACCAGCGGCTGGACGTTTGCGTTTTTTGCTCCGGAGGCTGCCGAGAGTGAAAATCAGGTGTTTTGAGGATGGAGTCCACAGGAAAGCAGAGAGGTCCAAAAGGTGTGGGGCATTTGAAGGGGTTCCCGGAGGCAGTGAGGACCAGCATGACTTTTCTGCCTTGGAACCTTTGCTGTGGGAGCAGAGGCTGGACGTTTGCATTTTTTGCTCCGGAGGCTGCTGAGGGTGAAAAACGGTGGTTTTGAGGATGGAGTCCACAGGAAAGCAGAGAGGTCCAAAAGGTGTGGGGCATTTGAAGGGGTTCCCGGAGGCAGTGAGGAGCAGCATGACTTTTCCGCCTTTGAACCTTTGCTGTGGTAGCAGCGGCTGGACGTTTGCGTTTTTTGCTACAGAGACTACCGAGGGTTAAAAACGGTGGTTTTGAGGATGGAGTCCACAGGAAAACAGAGAGGTCCAAAAGGTGTGGGGCATTTGAAGGGGTTCCCGGAGGCAGTGAGGACCAGCATGACTTTTCCCCGGTGGGGCCTTTGCTGTGGGAGCAGCGGCTGGACGTTTGCGTTTTTTTGCTCCGGAGGCTGCCGAGAGTGAAAAACGGTGGTTTTGAGGATGGAGTCCACAGGAAAGCAGAGAGGTCCAAAAGGTGTGGGGCATTTGAAGGGGTTCCCGGAGGCAGTGAGGACCAGCATGACTTGTCCCCGCTGGGGCCTTTGCTGTGGGAGCAGCGGCTGGACGTTTGCGTTTTTTGCTCCGGAGGCTGCCGAGAGTGAAAAACGGTGGTTTTGAGGATGGAGTCCACAGGAAAGCAGAGAGGTCCAAAAGGTGTGGGGCATTTGAAGGGGTTCCCGGAGGCAGTGAGGACCAGCATGACTTTTCCCCGCTGGAACCTTTGCTGTGGGAGCAGCGGCTGGACGTTTGCGTTTTTTGCTCTGGCGGATGCCGAGAGTGAAAAACGGTGGTTTTGAGGATGGAGTCCACAGGAAAGCAGAGAGGTCCAAAAGGTGTGGGGCATTTGAAGGGGTTCCCGGAGGCAGTGAGGACCAGCATGACTTTTCCCTGCTGGGGTTTTTGCTGTGGGAGCAGCGGCTGGACGTTTGCGTTTTTTGCTCCGCAGGCTGCCGAGAGTGAAAAATGGTGGTTTTGAGGATGGAGTCCACAGGAAAGCAGAGAGGTCTAAAAGGTGTGGGGCATTTGAAGGGGTTCCCGGAGGCAGTGAGGACCAGCATGACTTTTCCCCGCTGGGGTTTTTGCTGTGGGAGCAGCGGCTGGACGTTTGCGTTTTTTGCTACATAGACTACCGAGGGTTAATAACGGTGGTTTTGAGGATGGAGTCCACAGGAAAACAGAGAGGTCCAAAAGGTGTGGGGCATTTGAAGGGGTTCCCGGAGGCAGTGAGGACCAGCATGACTTTTCCCCGCTGGGGTTTTTGCTGTGGGAGCAGCGGCTGGACGTTTGCGTTTTTTGCTACATAGACTACCGAGGGTTAATAACGGTGGTTTTGAGGATGGAGTCCACAGGAAAGCAGAGAGGTCTAAAAGGTGTGGGGCATTTGAAGGGGTTCCCGGAGGCAGTGAGGACCAGCATGACTTTTCCCCGCTGGGGCCTTTGCTGTGGGAGCAGCGGCTGGACGTTTGCGTTTTTTGCTCCGGAGGCTGCCGAGAGTGAAAAACGGTGGTTTTGAGGATGGAGTCCACAGGAAAGCAGAGAGGTCCAAAAGGTGTGGGGCATTTGAAGGGGTTCCCGGAGGCAGTGAGGACCAGCATGACTTTTCCGTGCTGGGGCCTTTGCTGTGGGAGCAGCGGCTGGACGTTTGCGTTTTTTGCTCCGGAGGCTGCCGAGAGTGAAAAACGGTGGTTTTGAGGATGGAGTCCACAGGAAAGCAGAGAGGTCCAAAAGGTGTGGGGCATTTGAAGGGGTTCCCGGAGGCAGTGAGGACCAGCATGACTTTTCCCCGCTGGAACCTTTGCTGTGGGAGCAGCGGCTGGACGTTTGCGTTTTTTGCTCCGGCGGATGCCGAGAGTGAAAAACGGTGGTTTTGAGGATGGAGTCCACAGGAAAGCAGAGAGGTCCAAAAGGTGTGGGGCATTTGAAGGGGTTCCCGGAGGCAGTGAGGACCAGCATGACTTTTCCCCGCTGGGGCCTTTGCTGTGCGAGCAGCGGCTGGACGTTTGCGTTTTTTGCTACATAGACTACCGAGGGTTAATAACGGTGGTTTTGAGGATGGAGTCCACAGGAAAGCAGAGAGGTCCAAAAGGTGTGGGGCATTTGAAGGGGTTCCCGGAGGCAGTGAGGACCAGCATGACTTTTCCGCCTTGGAACCTTTGCTGTGGGAGCAGCGGCTGGACGTTTGCGTTTTTTGCTCCGGCGGACGCCAAGATTGAAAAACGGTGGTTTTGAGGATGGAGTCCACAGGAAAGCAGAGAGGTCCAAAAGGTGTGGGGCATTTGAAGGGGTTCCCGGAGGCAGTGAGGACCAGCATGACTTTTCCCCGCTGGGGCCTTTGCTGTGGGAGCAGCGGCTGGACGTTTGCGTTTTTTGCTCCGGAGGCTGCCGAGAGTGAAAAACGGTGGTTTTGAGGATGGAGTCCACAGGAAAGCAGAGAGGTCCAAAAGGTGTGGGGCATTTGAAGGGGTTCCCGGAGGCAGTGAGGACCAGCATGACTTTTCCCTGCTGGGGCCTTTGCTGTGGGAGCAGCGGCTGGACGTTTGCGTTTTTTGCTCCGGAGGCTGCCGAGAGTGAAAAATGGTGGTTTTGAGGATGGAGTCCACAGGAAAGCAGAGAGGTCCAAAAGGTGTGGGGCATTTGAAGGGGTTCCCGGAGGCAGTGAGGACCAGCATGACTTTTCCCCGCTGGGGCCTTTGCTGTGGGAGCAGCGGCAGAACGTTTGCGTTTTTTGCTACAGAGACTACCGAGGGTTAATAACGGTGGTTTTGAGGATGGAGTCCACAGGAAAGCAGAGAGGTCCAAAAGGTGTGGGGCATTTGAAGGGGTTCCCGGAGGCAGTGAGGACCAGCATGACTTTTCCACCTTGGAACCTTTGCTGTGGGAGAAGCGGCTGGACGTTTGCGTTTTTTGCTACAGAGACTACCGAGGGTTAATAACGGTGGTTTTGAGGATGGAGTCCACAGGAAAGCAGAGAGGTCCAAAAGGTGTGGGGCATTTGAAGGGGTTCCCGGAGGCAGTGAGGACCAGCATGACTTTTCCCTGCTGGGGCCTTTGCTGTGGGAGCAGCGGCTGGACGTTTGCGTTTTTTGCTACAGAGACTACCGAGGGTTAATAACGGTTGTTTTGAGGATGGAGTCCACAGGAAAGCAGAGAGGTCCAAAAGGTGTGGGGCATTTGAAGGGGTTCCCGGAGGCAGTGAGGACCAGCATGACTTTTCCCCGCTGGGGCTTTGCTGTGGGAGCAGCGGCTGGACGTTTGCGTTTTTTGCTCTGGAGGCTGCTGAGAGTGAAAAACGGTGGTTTTGAGGATGGAGTCCACAGGAAAGCAGAGAGGTCTAAAAGGTGTGGGGCATTTGAAGGGGTTCCCGGAGGCAGTGAGGACCAGCATGACTTTTCCCCGCTGGGGCCTTTGCTGTGGGAGCAGCGGCTGGACGTTTGCGCTTTTTGCTCCGGAGGCTGCCGAGGGTTAAAAACGGTGGTTTTGAGGATGGAGTCCACAGGAAAACAGAGAGGTCTAAAAGGTGTGGGGCATTTGAAGGGGTTCCCGGAGGCAGTGAGGACCAGCATGACTTTTCCGTGCTGGGGCCTTTGCTGTGGGAGCAGCGGCTGGACGTTTGCGTTTTTTGCTCCAAAGGCTGCCGAGAGTGAAAAACGGTGGTTTTGAGGATGGATTCCACAGGAAAGCAGAGAGGTCCAAAAGGTGTGGGGCATTTGAAGGGGTTCCCGGAGGCAGTGAGGACCAGCATGACTTTTCCCTGCTGGGGCCTTTGCTGTGGGAGCAGCGGCTGGACGTTTGCGTTTTTTGCTCCGGAGGCTGCCGAGAGTGAAAAACGGTGGTTTTGAGGATGGAGTCCACAGGAAAGCAGAGAGGTCCAAAAGGTGTGGGGCATTTGAAGGGGTTCCCGGAGGCAGTGAGGACCAGCATGACTTTTCCCCGCTGGGGCCTTTGCTGTGGAAGCAGCGGCTGGACGTTTGCGTTTTTTGCTCCGGAGGCTGCCGAGAGTGAAAAACGGTGGTATTGAGGATGGAGTCCACAGGAAAGCAGAGAGGTCCAAAAGGTGTGGGGCATTTGAAGGGGTTCCTGGAGGCAGTGAGGACCAGCATGACTTTTCCCCGCTGGGGCCTTTGCTGTGGGAGCAGCGGCTGGACGTTTGCGCTTTTTGCTCCGGAGGCTGCCGAGGGTTAAAAACGGTGGTTTTGAGGATGGAGTCCACAGGAAAGCAGAGAGGTCCAAAAGGTGTGGGGCATTTGAAGGGGTTCCCGGAGGCAGTGAGGACCAGCATGACTTTTCCCCGCTGGGGCCTTTGCTGTGGGAGCAGCGGCTGGACGTTTGCGTTTTTTGCTCCGGCGGATGCCGAGAGTGAAAAACGGTGGTTTTGAGGATGGAGTCCACAGGAAAACAGAGAGGTCCAAAAGGTGTGGGGCATTTGAAGGGGTTCCCGGAGGCAGTGAGGACCAGCATGACTTTTCCCCGCTGGGGCCTTTGCTGTGGGAGCAGCGGCTGGACGTTTGCATTTTTTGCTCCGGAGGCTGCTGAGGGTGAAAAACGGTGGTTTTGAGGATGGAGTCCACAGGAAAGCAGAGAGGTCCAAAAGGTGTGGGGCATTTGAAGGGGTTCCCGGAGGCAGTGAGGACCAGCATGACTTTTCCGCCTTTGAACCTTTGCTGTGGGAGCAGCGGCTGGACGTTTGCGTTTTTTGCTACAGAGACTACCGAGGGTTAAAAACGATGGTTTTGAGGATGGAGTCCACAGGAAAGCAGAGAGGTCCAAAAGGTGTGGGGCATTTGAAGGGGTTCCCGGAGGCAGTGAGGACCAGCATGACTTTTCCCCGCTGGGGCTTTGCTGTGGGAGCAGCGGCTGGACGTTTGCGTTTTTTGCTCCGGAGGCTGCCGAGAGTGAAAAACGGTGGTTTTGAGGATGGAGTCCACAGGAAAGCAGAGAGGTCCAAAAGGTGTGGGGCATTTGAAGGGGTTCCCGGAGGCAGTGAGGACCAGCATGACTTTTCCCCGCTGGGGCCTTTGCTGTGGGAGCAGCGGCTGGACGTTTGCGTTTTTTGCTCCGGAGGCTGCCGAGAGTGAAAAACGGTGGTTTTGAGGATGGATTCCACAGGAAAGCAGAGAGGTCCAAAAGGTGTGGGGCATTTGAAGGGGTTCCCGGAGGCAGTGAGGACCAGCATGACTTTTCCCTGCTGGGGCCTTTGCTGTGGGAGCAGCGGCTGGAAGTTTGCGTTTTTTGCTACAGAGACTACCGAGGGTTAATAACGGTGGTTTTGAGGATGGAGTCCACAGGAAAGCAGAGAGGTCCAAAAGGTGTGGGGCATTTGAAGGGGTTCCCGGAGGCAGTGAGGACCAGCATGACTTTTCCGCCTTGGAACCTTTGCTGTGGGAGCAGCGGCTGGACGTTTGCGTTTTTTGCTCTGGAGGCTGCTGAGAGTGAAAAGCGGTGGTTTTGAGGATGGAGTCAACACGAAAGCAGAGAGGTCCAAAAGGTGTGGGGCATTTGAAGGGGTTCCCGGAGGCAGTGAGGACCAGCATGACTTTTCCCCGCTGGGGCCTTTGCTGTGGAAGCAGCGGCTGGACGTTTGCGTTTTTTGCTACAGAGACTACCGAGGGTTAATAACGGTGGTTTTGAGGATGGAGTCCACAGGAAAGCAGAGAGGTCCAAAAGGTGTGGGGCATTTGAAGGGGTTCCCGGAGGCAGTGAGGACCAGCATGACTTTTCCGCCTTGGAACCTTTGCTGTGGGAGCAGCGGCTGGACGTTTGCGTTTTTTGCTCCGGAGGCTGCCGAGAGTGAAAAACGGTGGTTTTGAGGATGGAGTCCACAGGAAAGCAGAGAGGTCCAAAAGGTGTGGGGCATTTGAAGGGGTTCCCGGAGGCAGTGAGGACCAGCATGACTTTTCCCCGCTGGGGCCTTTGCTGTGGGAGCAGCGGCTGGACGTTTGCGTTTTTTGCTCCGGAGGCTGCCGAGAGTGAAAAACGGTGGTTTTGAGGATGGAGTCCACAGGAAAACAGAGAGGTCGAAAAGGTGTGGGGCATTTGAAGGGGTTCCCGGAGGCAGTGAGGACCAGCATGACTTTTCCGCCTTGGAACCTTTGCTGTGGGAGCAGCGGCTGGACGTTTGCGTTTTTTGCTCCGGCGGATGCCGAGAGTGAAAAACGGTGGTTTTGAGGATGGAGTCCACAGGAAAGCAGAGAGGTCCAAAAGGTGTGGGGCATTTGAAGGGGTTCCCGGAGGCAGTGAGGACCAGCATGACTTTTCCCCGCTGGGGCCTTTGCTGTGGGAGCAGCGGCTGGACATCTGCGTTTTTTGATCCGGAGGCTGCCGAGAGTGAAAAACGGTGGTTTTGAGGATGGAGTCCACAGGAAAGCAGAGAGGTCCAAAAGGTGTGGGGCATTTGAAGGGGTTCCCGGAGGCAGTGAGGACCAGCATGACTTTTCCCCGCTGGGGCCTTTGCTGTGGTAGAAGCGGCTGGACGTTTGCGTTTTTTGCTCCGGAGGCTGCCGAGAGTGAAAAACGGTGGTTTTGAGGATGGAGTCCACAGGAAAACAGAGAGGTCCAAAAGGTGTGGGGCATTTGAAGGGGTTCCCGGAGGCAGTGAGGACCAGCATGACATTTCCCCGCTGGGGCCTTTGCTGTGGGAGCAGCGGCTGGACGTTTGCGTTTTTTGCTCCGGAGGCTGCCGAGAGTGAAAAACGGTGGTTTTGAGGATGGAGTCCACAGGAAAGCAGAGAGGTCCAAAAGGTGTGGGGCATTTGAAGGGGTTCCCGGAGGCAGTGAGGACCAGCATGACTTTTCCCCGCTGGGGCCTTTGCTGTGGGACCAGCGGCTGGACGTTTGCGTTTTTTGCTCCGGAGGCTGCCGAGAGTGAAAATCAGGTGTTTTGAGGATGGAGTCCACAGGAAAGCAGAGAGGTCCAAAAGGTGTGGGGCATTTGAAGGGGTTCCCGGAGGCAGTGAGGACCAGCATGACTTTTCTGCCTTGGAACCTTTGCTGTGGGAGCAGAGGCTGGACGTTTGCATTTTTTGCTCCGGAGGCTGCTGAGGGTGAAAAACGGTGGTTTTGAGGATGGAGTCCACAGGAAAGCAGAGAGGTCCAAAAGGTGTGGGGCATTTGAAGGGGTTCCCGGAGGCAGTGAGGAGCAGCATGACTTTTCCGCCTTTGAACCTTTGCTGTGGTAGCAGCGGCTGGACGTTTGCGTTTTTTGCTACAGAGACTACCGAGGGTTAAAAACGGTGGTTTTGAGGATGGAGTCCACAGGAAAGCAGAGAGGTCCAAAAGGTGTGGGGCATTTGAAGGGGTTCCCGGAGGCAGTGAGGACCAGCATGACTTTTCCCCGCTGGGGCCTTTGCTGTGGGAGCAGCGGCTGGACGTTTGCGTTTTTTGCTCCGGAGGCTGCCGAGAGTGAAAAACGGTGGTTTTGAGGATGGAGTCCACAGGAAAGCAGAGAGGTCCAAAAGGTGTGGGGCATTTGAAGGGGTTCCCGGAGGCAGTGAGGACCAGCATGACTTTTCCCCGCTGGGGCTTTGCTGTGGGAGCAGCGGCTGGACGTTTGCGTTTTTTGCTCCGGAGGCTGCCGAGAGTGAAAAACGGTGGTTTTGAGGATGGAGTCCACAGGAAAGCAGAGAGGTCCAAAAGGTGTGGGGCATTTGAAGGGGTTCCCGGAGGCAGTGAGGACCAGCATGACTTTTCCGCCTTGGAACCTTTGCTGTGGGAGCAGCGGCTGGACGTTTGCGTTTTTTGCTCCGGAGGCTGCCGAGAGTGAAAAACGGTGGTTTTGAGGATGGAGTCCACAGGAAAGCAGAGAGGTCCAAAAGGTGTGGGGCATTTGAAGGGGTTCCCGGAGGCAGTGAGGACCAGCATGACTTTTCCCCGCTGGGGCCTTTGCTGTGGGAGCAGCGGCTGGACGTTTGCGTTTTTTGCTCCGGAGGCTGCCGAGAGTGAAAAACGGTGGTTTTGAGGATGGAGTCCACAGGAAAACAGAGAGGTCGAAAAGGTGTGGGGCATTTGAAGGGGTTCCCGGAGGCAGTGAGGACCAGCATGACTTTTCCGCCTTGGAACCTTTGCTGTGGGAGCAGCGGCTGGACGTTTGCGTTTTTTGCTCCGGCGGATGCCGAGAGTGAAAAACGGTGGTTTTGAGGATGGAGTCCACAGGAAAGCAGAGAGGTCCAAAAGGTGTGGGGCATTTGAAGGGGTTCCCGGAGGCAGTGAGGACCAGCATGACTTTTCCCCGCTGGGGCCTTTGCTGTGGGAGCAGCGGCTGGACATCTGCGTTTTTTGCTCCGGAGGCTGCCGAGAGTGAAAAACGGTGGTTTTGAGGATGGAGTCCACAGGAAAGCAGAGAGGTCCAAAAGGTGTGGGGCATTTGAAGGGGTTCCCGGAGGCAGTGAGGACCAGCATGACTTTTCCCTGCTGGGGCCTTTGCTGTGGGAGCAGCGGCTGGACGTTTGCATTTTTTGCTCCGGAGGCTGCTGAGGGTGAAAAACGGTGGTTTTGAGGATGGAGTCCACAGGAAAGCAGAGAGGTCCAAAAGGTGTGGGGCATTTGAAGGGGTTCCCGGAGGCAGTGAGGACCAGCATGACTTTTCCCCGCTGGGGCCTTTGCTGTGGTAGAAGCGGCTGGACGTTTGCGTTTTTTGCTCCGGAGGCTGCCGAGAGTGAAAAACGGTGGTTTTGAGGATGGAGTCCACAGGAAAACAGAGAGGTCCAAAAGGTGTGGGGCATTTGAAGGGGTTCCCGGAGGCAGTGAGGACCAGCATGACATTTCCCCGCTGGGGCCTTTGCTGTGGGAGCAGCGGCTGGACGTTTGCGTTTTTTGCTCCGGAGGCTGCCGAGAGTGAAAAACGGTGGTTTTGAGGATGGAGTCCACAGGAAAGCAGAGAGGTCCAAAAGGTGTGGGGCATTTGAAGGGGTTCCCGGAGGCAGTGAGGACCAGCATGACTTTTCCCCGCTGGGGCCTTTGCTGTGGGAGCAGCGGCTGGACGTTTGCGTTTTTTGCTCCGGAGGCTGCCGAGAGTGAAAATCAGGTGTTTTGAGGATGGAGTCCACAGGAAAGCAGAGAGGTCCAAAAGGTGTGGGGCATTTGAAGGGGTTCCCGGAGGCAGTGAGGACCAGCATGACTTTTCTGCCTTGGAACCTTTGCTGTGGGAGCAGAGGCTGGACGTTTGCATTTTTTGCTCCGGAGGCTGCTGAGGGTGAAAAACGGTGGTTTTCAGGATGGAGTCCACAGGAAAGCAGAGAGGTCCAAAAGGTGTGGGGCATTTGAAGGGGTTCCCGGAGGCAGTGAGGACCAGCATGACTTTTACCCGCTGGGGCTTTGCTGTGGGAGCAGCGGCTGGACGTTTTCGTTTTTTGCTCCGGAGGCTGCCGAGAGTGAAAAACGGTGGTTTTGAGGATGGAGTCCACAGGAAAGCAGAGAGGTCCAAAAGGTGTGGGGCATTTGAAGGGGTTCCCGGAGGCAGTGAGGACCAGCATGACTTTTCCCCGCTGAGGCCTTTGCTGTGGGAGCAGCGGCTGGACGTTTGCGTTTTTTGCTCCGGAGGCTGCCGAGAGTGAAAAACGGTGGTTTTGAGGATGGAGTCCACAGGAAAGCAGAGAGGTCGAAAAGGTGTGGGGCATTTGAAGGGGTTCCCGGAGGCAGTGAGGACCAGCATGACTTTTCCGCCTTGGAACCTTTGCTGTGGGAGCAGCGGCTGGACGTTTGCGTTTTTTGCTCCGGCGGACGCCAAGATTGAAAAACGGTGGTTTTGAGGATGGAGTCCACAGGAAAGCAGAGAGGTCCAAAAGGTGTGGGGCATTTGAAGGGGTTCCCGGAGGCAGTGAGGACCAGCATGACTTTTCCCCGCTGGGGCCTTTGCTGTGGGAGCAGCGGCTGGACGTTTGCATTTTTTGCTCCGGAGGCTGCTGAGGGTGAAAAACGGTGGTTTTGAGGATGGAGTCCACAGGAAAGCAGAGAGGTCCAAAAGGTGTGGGGCATTTGAAGGGGTTCCCGGAGGCAGTGAGGACCAGCATGACTTTTCCCCGCTGGGGCCTTTGCTGTGGTAGAAGCGGCTGGACGTTTGCGTTTTTTGCTCCGGAGGCTGCCGAGAGTGAAAAACGGTGGTTTTGAGGATGGAGTCCACAGGAAAACAGAGAGGTCCAAAAGGTGTGGGGCATTTGAAGGGGTTCCCGGAGGCAGTGAGGACCAGCATGACATTTCCCCGCTGGGGCCTTTGCTGTGGGAGCAGCGGCTGGACGTTTGCGTTTTTTGCTCCGGAGGCTGCCGAGAGTGAAAAACGGTGGTTTTGAGGATGGAGTCCACAGGAAAGCAGAGAGGTCCAAAAGGTGTGGGGCATTTGAAGGGGTTCCCGGAGGCAGTGAGGACCAGCATGACTTTTCTGCCTTGGAACCTTTGCTGTGGGAGCAGAGGCTGGACGTTTGCATTTTTTGCTCCGGAGGCTGCTGAGGGTGAAAAACGGTGGTTTTGAGGATGGAGTCCACAGGAAAGCAGAGAGGTCCAAAAGGTGTGGGGCATTTGAAGGGGTTCCCGGAGGCAGTGAGGACCAGCATGACTTTTCCGCCTTTGAACCTTTGCTGTGGTAGCAGCGGCTGGACGTTTGCGTTTTTTGCTACAGAGACTACCGAGGGTTAAAAACGGTGGTTTTGAGGATGGAGTCCACAGGAAAGCAGAGAGGTCCAAAAGGTGTGGGGCATTTGAAGGGGTTCCCGGAGGCAGTGAGGACCAGCATGACTTTTCCCCGCTGGGGCCTTTGCTGTGGGAGCAGCGGCTGGACGTTTGCGTTTTTTGCTCCGGAGGCTGCCGAGAGTGAAAAACGGTGGTTTTGAGGATGGAGTCCACAGGAAAGCAGAGAGGTCCAAAAGGTGTGGGGCATTTGAAGGGGTTCCCGGAGGCAGTGAGGACCAGCATGACTTTTCCCCGCTGGGGCTTTGCTGTGGGAGCAGCGGCTGGACGTTTGCGTTTTTTGCTCCGGAGGCTGCCGAGAGTGAAAAACGGTGGTTTTGAGGATGGAGTCCACAGGAAAGCAGAGAGGTCCAAAAGGTGTGGGGCATTTGAAAGGGTTCCCGGAGGCAGTGAGGACCAGCATGACATTTCCCCGCTGGGGCCTTTGCTGTGGGAGCAGCGGCTGGACGTTTGCGTTTTTTGCTCCGGAGGCTGCCGAGAGTGAAAAACGGTGGTTTTGAGGATGGAGTCCACAGGAAAGCAGAGAGGTCCAAAAGGTGTGGGGCATTTGAAGGGGTTCCCGGAGGCAGTGAGGACCAGCATGACTTTTCCCTGCTGGGGCCTTTGCTGTGGGAGCAGCGGCTGGAAGTTTGCGTTTTTTGCTACAGAGACTACCGAGGGTTAATAACGGTGGTTTTGAGGATGGAGTCCACAGGAAAGCAGAGAGGTCCAAAAGGTGTGGGGCATTTGAAGGGGTTCCCGGAGGCAGTGAGGACCAGCATGACTTTTCCGCCTTGGAACCTTTGCTGTGGGAGCAGCGGCTGGACGTTTGCGTTTTTTGCTCCGGAGGCTGCCGAGAGTGAAAAACGGTGGTTTTGAGGATGGAGTCCACAGGAAAGCAGAGAGGTCCAAAAGGTGTGGGGCATTTGAAGGGGTTCCCGGAGGCAGTGAGGACCAGCATGACTTTTCTGCCTTGGAACCTTTGCTGTGGGAGCAGAGGCTGGACGTTTGCATTTTTTGCTCCGGAGGCTGCTGAGGGTGAAAAACGGTGGTTTTGAGGATGGAGTCCACAGGAAAGCAGAGAGGTCCAAAAGGTGTGGGGCATTTGAAGGGGTTCCCGGAGGCAGTGAGGACCAGCATGACTTTTACCCGCTGGGGCTTTGCTGTGGGAGCAGCGGCTGGACGTTTTCGTTTTTTGCTCCGGAGGCTGCCGAGAGTGAAAAACGGTGGTTTTGAGGATGGAGTCCACAGGAAAGCAGAGAGGTCCAAAAGGTGTGGGGCATTTGAAGGGGTTCCCGGAGGCAGTGAGGACCAGCATGACTTTTCCCCGCTGAGGCCTTTGCTGTGGGAGCAGCGGCTGGACGTTTGCGTTTTTTGCTCCGGAGGCTGCCGAGAGTGAAAAACGGTGGTTTTGAGGATGGAGTCCACAGGAAAGCAGAGAGGTCGAAAAGGTGTGGGGCATTTGAAGGGGTTCCCGGAGGCAGTGAGGACCAGCATGACTTTTCCGCCTTGGAACCTTTGCTGTGGGAGCAGCGGCTGGACGTTTGCGTTTTTTGCTCCGGCGGACGCCAAGATTGAAAAACGGTGGTTTTGAGGATGGAGTCCACAGGAAAGCAGAGAGGTCCAAAAGGTGTGGGGCATTTGAAGGGGTTCCCGGAGGCAGTGAGGACCAGCATGACTTTTCCCCGCTGGGGCCTTTGCTGTGGGAGCAGCGGCTGGACGTTTGCATTTTTTGCTCCGGAGGCTGCTGAGGGTGAAAAACGGTGGTTTTGAGGATGGAGTCCACAGGAAAGCAGAGAGGTCCAAAAGGTGTGGGGCATTTGAAGGGGTTCCCGGAGGCAGTGAGGACCAGCATGACTTTTCCCCGCTGGGGCCTTTGCTGTGGTAGAAGCGGCTGGACGTTTGCGTTTTTTGCTCCGGAGGCTGCCGAGAGTGAAAAACGGTGGTTTTGAGGATGGAGTCCACAGGAAAACAGAGAGGTCCAAAAGGTGTGGGGCATTTGAAGGGGTTCCCGGAGGCAGTGAGGACCAGCATGACATTTCCCCGCTGGGGCCTTTGCTGTGGGAGCAGCGGCTGGACGTTTGCGTTTTTTGCTCCGGAGGCTGCCGAGAGTGAAAAACGGTGGTTTTGAGGATGGAGTCCACAGGAAAGCAGAGAGGTCCAAAAGGTGTGGGGCATTTGAAGGGGTTCCCGGAGGCAGTGAGGACCAGCATGACTTTTCTGCCTTGGAACCTTTGCTGTGGGAGCAGAGGCTGGACGTTTGCATTTTTTGCTCCGGAGGCTGCTGAGGGTGAAAAACGGTGGTTTTGAGGATGGAGTCCACAGGAAAGCAGAGAGGTCCAAAAGGTGTGGGGCATTTGAAGGGGTTCCCGGAGGCAGTGAGGACCAGCATGACTTTTCCGCCTTTGAACCTTTGCTGTGGTAGCAGCGGCTGGACGTTTGCGTTTTTTGCTACAGAGACTACCGAGGGTTAAAAACGGTGGTTTTGAGGATGGAGTCCACAGGAAAGCAGAGAGGTCCAAAAGGTGTGGGGCATTTGAAGGGGTTCCCGGAGGCAGTGAGGACCAGCATGACTTTTCCCCGCTGGGGCCTTTGCTGTGGGAGCAGCGGCTGGACGTTTGCGTTTTTTGCTCCGGAGGCTGCCGAGAGTGAAAAACGGTGGTTTTGAGGATGGAGTCCACAGGAAAGCAGAGAGGTCCAAAAGGTGTGGGGCATTTGAAGGGGTTCCCGGAGGCAGTGAGGACCAGCATGACTTTTCCCCGCTGGGGCTTTGCTGTGGGAGCAGCGGCTGGACGTTTGCGTTTTTTGCTCCGGAGGCTGCCGAGAGTGAAAAACGGTGGTTTTGAGGATGGAGTCCACAGGAAAGCAGAGAGGTCCAAAAGGTGTGGGGCATTTGAAGGGGTTCCCGGAGGCAGTGAGGACCAGCATGACATTTCCCCGCTGGGGCCTTTGCTGTGGGAGCAGCGGCTGGACGTTTGCGTTTTTTGCTCCGGAGGCTGCCGAGAGTGAAAAACGGTGGTTTTGAGGATGGAGTCCACAGGAAAGCAGAGAGGTCCAAAAGGTGTGGGGCATTTGAAGGGGTTCCCGGAGGCAGTGAGGACCAGCATGACTTTTCCCCGCTGGGGCCTTTGCTGTGGGAGCAGCGGCTGGAAGTTTGCGTTTTTTGCTACAGAGACTACCGAGGGTTAATAACGGTGGTTTTGAGGATGGAGTCCACAGGAAAGCAGAGAGGTCCAAAAGGTGTGGGGCATTTGAAGGGGTTCCCGGAGGCAGTGAGGACCAGCATGACTTTTCCGCCTTGGAACCTTTGCTGTGGGAGCAGCGGCTGGACGTTTGCGTTTTTTGCTCCGGAGGCTGCCGAGAGTGAAAAACGGTGGTTTTGAGGATGGAGTCCACAGGAAAGCAGAGAGGTCCAAAAGGTGTGGGGCATTTGAAGGGGTTCCCGGAGGCAGTGAGGACCAGCATGACTTTTCCCCGCTGGGGCCTTTGCTGTGGGAGCAGCGGCTGGACGTTTGCGTTTTTTGCTCCGGAGGCTGCCGAGAGTGAAAAACGGTGGTTTTGAGGATGGAGTCCACAGGAAAACAGAGAGGTCGAAAAGGTGTGGGGCATTTGAAGGGGTTCCCGGAGGCAGTGAGGACCAGCATGACTTTTCCGCCTTGGAACCTTTGCTGTGGGAGCAGCGGCTGGACGTTTGCGTTTTTTGCTCCGGCGGATGCCGAGAGTGAAAAACGGTGGTTTTGAGGATGGAGTCCACAGGAAAGCAGAGAGGTCCAAAAGGTGTGGGGCATTTGAAGGGGTTCCCGGAGGCAGTGAGGACCAGCATGACTTTTCCCCGCTGGGGCCTTTGCTGTGGGAGCAGCGGCTGGACATCTGCGTTTTTTGCTCCGGAGGCTGCCGAGAGTGAAAAACGGTGGTTTTGAGGATGGAGTCCACAGGAAAGCAGAGAGGTCCAAAAGGTGTGGGGCATTTGAAGGGGTTCCCGGAGGCAGTGAGGACCAGCATGACTTTTCCCTGCTGGGGCCTTTGCTGTGGGAGCAGCGGCTGGACGTTTGCATTTTTTGCTCCGGAGGCTGCTGAGGGTGAAAAACGGTGGTTTTGAGGATGGAGTCCACAGGAAAGCAGAGAGGTCCAAAAGGTGTGGGGCATTTGAAGGGGTTCCCGGAGGCAGTGAGGACCAGCATGACTTTTCCCCGCTGGGGCCTTTGCTGTGGTAGAAGCGGCTGGACGTTTGCGTTTTTTGCTCCGGAGGCTGCTGAGAGTGAAAAACGGTGGTTTTGAGGATGGAGTCCACAGGAAAACAGAGAGGTCCAAAAGGTGTGGGGCATTTGAAGGGGTTCCCGGAGGCAGTGAGGACCAGCATGACATTTCCCCGCTGGGGCCTTTGCTGTGGGAGCAGCGGCTGGACGTTTGCGTTTTTTGCTCCGGAGGCTGCCGAGAGTGAAAAACGGTGGTTTTGAGGATGGAGTCCACAGGAAAGCAGAGAGGTCCAAAAGGTGTGGGGCATTTGAAGGGGTTCCCGGAGGCAGTGAGGACCAGCATGACTTTTCCCCGCTGGGGCCTTTGCTGTGGGAGCAGCGGCTGGACGTTTGCGTTTTTTGCTCCGGAGGCTGCCGAGAGTGAAAATCAGGTGTTTTGAGGATGGAGTCCACAGGAAAGCAGAGAGGTCCAAAAGGTGTGGGGCATTTGAAGGGGTTCCCGGAGGCAGTGAGGACCAGCATGACTTTTCTGCCTTGGAACCTTTGCTGTGGGAGCAGAGGCTGGACGTTTGCATTTTTTGCTCCGGAGGCTGCTGAGGGTGAAAAACGGTGGTTTTGAGGATGGAGTCCACAGGAAAGCAGAGAGGTCCAAAAGGTGTGGGGCATTTGAAGGGGTTCCCGGAGGCAGTGAGGACCAGCATGACTTTTACCCGCTGGGGCTTTGCTGTGGGAGCAGCGGCTGGACGTTTTCGTTTTTTGCTCCGGAGGCTGCCGAGAGTGAAAAACGGTGGTTTTGAGGATGGAGTCCACAGGAAAGCAGAGAGGTCCAAAAGGTGTGGGGCATTTGAAGGGGTTCCCGGAGGCAGTGAGGACCAGCATGACTTTTCCCCGCTGAGGCCTTTGCTGTGGGAGCAGCGGCTGGACGTTTGCGTTTTTTTGCTTTGGAGGCTGCCGAGAGTGAAAAACGGTGGTTTTGAGGATGGAGTCCACAGGAAAGCAGAGAGGTCGAAAAGGTGTGGGGCATTTGAAGGGGTTCCCGGAGGCAGTGAGGACCAGCATGACTTTTCCGCCTTGGAACCTTTGCTGTGGGAGCAGCGGCTGGACGTTTGCGTTTTTTGCTCCGGCGGACGCCAAGATTGAAAAACGGTGGTTTTGAGGATGGAGTCCACAGGAAAGCAGAGAGGTCCAAAAGGTGTGGGGCATTTGAAGGGGTTCCCGGAGGCAGTGAGGACCAGCATGACTTTTCCCCGCTGGGGCCTTTGCTGTGGGAGCAGCGGCTGGACGTTTGCATTTTTTGCTCCGGAGGCTGCTGAGGGTGAAAAACGGTGGTTTTGAGGATGGAGTCCACAGGAAAGCAGAGAGGTCCAAAAGGTGTGGGGCATTTGAAGGGGTTCCCGGAGGCAGTGAGGACCAGCATGACTTTTCCCCGCTGGGGCCTTTGCTGTGGTAGAAGCGGCTGGACGTTTGCGTTTTTTGCTCCGGAGGCTGCCGAGAGTGAAAAACGGTGGTTTTGAGGATGGAGTCCACAGGAAAACAGAGAGGTCCAAAAGGTGTGGGGCATTTGAAGGGGTTCCCGGAGGCAGTGAGGACCAGCATGACATTTCCCCGCTGGGGCCTTTGCTGTGGGAGCAGCGGCTGGACGTTTGCGTTTTTTGCTCCGGAGGCTGCCGAGAGTGAAAAACGGTGGTTTTGAGGATGGAGTCCACAGGAAAGCAGAGAGGTCCAAAAGGTGTGGGGCATTTGAAGGGGTTCCCGGAGGCAGTGAGGACCAGCATGACTTTTCCCCGCTGGGGCCTTTGCTGTGGGACCAGCGGCTGGACGTTTGCGTTTTTTGCTCCGGAGGCTGCCGAGAGTGAAAATCAGGTGTTTTGAGGATGGAGTCCACAGGAAAGCAGAGAGGTCCAAAAGGTGTGGGGCATTTGAAGGGGTTCCCGGAGGCAGTGAGGACCAGCATGACTTTTCTGCCTTGGAACCTTTGCTGTGGGAGCAGAGGCTGGACGTTTGCATTTTTTGCTCCGGAGGCTGCTGAGGGTGAAAAACGGTGGTTTTCAGGATGGAGTCCACAGGAAAGCAGAGAGGTCCAAAAGGTGTGGGGCATTTGAAGGGGTTCCCGGAGGCAGTGAGGACCAGCATGACTTTTCCGCCTTTGAACCTTTGCTGTGGTAGCAGCGGCTGGACGTTTGCGTTTTTTGCTACAGAGACTACCGAGGGTTAAAAACGGTGGTTTTGAGGATGGAGTCCACAGGAAAGCAGAGAGGTCCAAAAGGTGTGGGGCATTTGAAGGGGTTCCCGGAGGCAGTGAGGACCAGCATGACTTTTCCCCGCTGGGGCTTTGCTGTGGGAGCAGCGGCTGGACGTTTTCGTTTTTTGCTCCGGAGGCTGCCGAGAGTGAAAAACGGTGGTTTTGAGGATGGAGTCCACAGGAAAGCAGAGAGGTCCAAAAGGTGTGGGGCATTTGAAGGGGTTCCCGGAGGCAGTGAGGACCAGCATGACTTTTCCCCGCTGGGGCCTTTGCTGTGGGAGCAGCGGCTGGACGTTTGCGTTTTTTGCTCCGGAGGCTGCCGAGAGTGAAAAACGGTGGTTTTGAGGATGGAGTCCACAGGAAAGCAGAGAGGTCCAAAAGGTGTGGGGCATTTGAAGGGGTTCCCGGAGGCAGTGAGGACCAGCATGACTTTTCCGCCTTGGAACCTTTGCTGTGGGAGCAGCGGCTGGACGTTTGCGTTTTTTGCTCCGGCGGACGCCAAGATTGAAAAACGGTGGTTTTGAGGATGGAGTCCACAGGAAAGCAGAGAGGTCCAAAAGGTGTGGGGCATTTGAAGGGGTTCCC
Source organism: Vanellus vanellus (assembly GCF_965231255.1). NCBI lineage: Eukaryota > Metazoa > Chordata > Aves > Charadriiformes > Charadriidae > Vanellus > Vanellus vanellus. The sequence continues at coordinate 121,517 of NW_028128463.1, read as the reverse complement.
GGAGGCAGTGAGGACCAGCATGACTTTTCCCCGCTGGGGCCTTTGCTGTGGGAGCAGCGGCTGGACGTTTGCGTTTTTTGCTCCGGAGGCTGCCGAGAGTGAAAAACGGTGGTTTTGAGGATGGAGTCCACAGGAAAGCAGAGAGGTCCAAAAGGTGTGGGGCATTTGAAGGGGTTCCCGGAGGCAGTGAGGACCAGCATGACTTTTCCCCGCTGGGGCTTTGCTGTGGGAGCAGCGGCTGGACGTTTGCGTTTTTTGCTCCGGAGGCTGCCGAGAGTGAAAAACGGTGGTTTTGAGGATGGAGTCCACAGGAAAGCAGAGAGGTCCAAAAGGTGTGGGGCATTTGAAGGGGTTCCCGGAGGCAGTGAGGACCAGCATGACATTTCCCCGCTGGGGCCTTTGCTGTGGGAGCAGCGGCTGGACGTTTGCGTTTTTTGCTCCGGAGGCTGCCGAGAGTGAAAAACGGTGGTTTTGAGGATGGAGTCCACAGGAAAGCAGAGAGGTCCAAAAGGTGTGGGGCATTTGAAGGGGTTCCCGGAGGCAGTGAGGACCAGCATGACTTTTCCGCCTTGGAACCTTTGCTGTGGGAGCAGAGGCTGGACGTTTGCGTTTTTTGCTCTGGAGGCTGCTGAGAGTGAAAAACGGTGGTTTTGAGGATGGAGTCAACACGAAAGCAGAGAGGTCCAAAAGGTGTGGGGCATTTGAAGGGGTTCCCGGAGGCAGTGAGGACCAGCATGACTTTTCCCCGCTGGGGCCTTTGCTGTGGAAGCAGCGGCTGGACGTTTGCGTTTTTTGCTACAGAGACTACCGAGGGTTAATAACGGTGGTTTTGAGGATGGAGTCCACAGGAAAGCAGAGAGGTCCAAAAGGTGTGGGGCATTTGAAGGGGTTCCCGGAGGCAGTGAGGACCAGCATGACTTTTCCGCCTTGGAACCTTTGCTGTGGGAGCAGCGGCTGGACGTTTGCGTTTTTTGCTCCGGAGGCTGCCGAGAGTGAAAAACGGTGGTTTTGAGGATGGAGTCCACAGGAAAGCAGAGAGGTCCAAAAGGTGTGGGGCATTTGAAGGGGTTCCCGGAGGCAGTGAGGACCAGCATGACTTTTCCCCGCTGGGGCCTTTGCTGTGGGAGCAGCGGCTGGACGTTTGCGTTTTTTGCTCCGGAGGCTGCCGAGAGTGAAAAACGGTGGTTTTGAGGATGGAGTCCACAGGAAAACAGAGAGGTCGAAAAGGTGTGGGGCATTTGAAGGGGTTCCCGGAGGCAGTGAGGACCAGCATGACTTTTCCGCCTTGGAACCTTTGCTGTGGGAGCAGCGGCTGGACGTTTGCGTTTTTTGCTCCGGCGGATGCCGAGAGTGAAAAACGGTGGTTTTGAGGATGGAGTCCACAGGAAAGCAGAGAGGTCCAAAAGGTGTGGGGCATTTGAAGGGGTTCCCGGAGGCAGTGAGGACCAGCATGACTTTTCCCCGCTGGGGCCTTTGCTGTGGGAGCAGCGGCTGGACATCTGCGTTTTTTGCTCCGGAGGCTGCCGAGAGTGAAAAACGGTGGTTTTGAGGATGGAGTCCACAGGAAAGCAGAGAGGTCCAAAAGGTGTGGGGCATTTGAAGGGGTTCCCGGAGGCAGTGAGGACCAGCATGACTTTTCCCTGCTGGGGCCTTTGCTGTGGGAGCAGCGGCTGGACGTTTGCATTTTTTGCTCCGGAGGCTGCTGAGGGTGAAAAACGGTGGTTTTGAGGATGGAGTCCACAGGAAAGCAGAGAGGTCCAAAAGGTGTGGGGCATTTGAAGGGGTTCCCGGAGGCAGTGAGGACCAGCATGACTTTTCCCTGCTGGGGCCTTTGCTGTGGTAGAAGCGGCTGGACGTTTGCGTTTTTTGCTCCGGAGGCTGCCGAGAGTGAAAAACGGTGGTTTTGAGGATGGAGTCCACAGGAAAACAGAGAGGTCCAAAAGGTGTGGGGCATTTGAAGGGGTTCCCGGAGGCAGTGAGGACCAGCATGACATTTCCCCGCTGGGGCCTTTGCTGTGGGAGCAGCGGCTGGACGTTTGCGTTTTTTGCTCCGGAGGCTGCCGAGAGTGAAAAACGGTGGTTTTGAGGATGGAGTCCACAGGAAAGCAGAGAGGTCCAAAAGGTGTGGGGCATTTGAAGGGGTTCCCGGAGGCAGTGAGGACCAGCATGACTTTTCCCCGCTGGGGCCTTTGCTGTGGGACCAGCGGCTGGACGTTTGCGTTTTTTGCTCCGGAGGCTGCCGAGAGTGAAAATCAGGTGTTTTGAGGATGGAGTCCACAGGAAAGCAGAGAGGTCCAAAAGGTGTGGGGCATTTGAAGGGGTTCCCGGAGGCAGTGAGGACCAGCATGACTTTTCTGCCTTGGAACCTTTGCTGTGGGAGCAGAGGCTGGACGTTTGCATTTTTTGCTCCGGAGGCTGCTGAGGGTGAAAAACGGTCGTTTTCAGGATGGAGTCCACAGGAAAGCAGAGAGGTCCAAAAGGTGTGGGGCATTTGAAGGGGTTCCCGGAGGCAGTGAGGACCAGCATGACTTTTACCCGCTGGGGCTTTGCTGTGGGAGCAGCGGCTGGACGTTTTCGTTTTTTGCTCCGGAGGCTGCCGAGAGTGAAAAACGGTGGTTTTGAGGATGGAGTCCACAGGAAAGCAGAGAGGTCCAAAAGGTGTGGGGCATTTGAAGGGGTTCCCGGAGGCAGTGAGGACCAGCATGACTTTTCCCCGCTGGGGCCTTTGCTGTGGGAGCAGCGGCTGGACGTTTGCGTTTTTTGCTCCGGAGGCTGCCGAGAGTGAAAAACGGTGGTTTTGAGGATGGAGTCCACAGGAAAGCAGAGAGGTCCAAAAAGTGTGGGGCATTTGAAGGGGTTCCCGGAGGCAGTGAGGACCAGCATGACTTTTCCGCCTTGGAACCTTTGCTGTGGGAGCAGCGGCTGGACGTTTGCGTTTTTTGCTCCGGCGGACGCCAAGATTGAAAAACGGTGGTTTTGAGGATGGAGTCCACAGGAAAGCAGAGAGGTCCAAAAGGTGTGGGGCATTTGAAGGGGTTCCCGGAGGCAGTGAGGACCAGCATGACTTTTCCCCGTTGGGGCCTTTGCTGTGGGAGCAGCGGCTGGACGTTTGCGTTTTTTGCTCCGGAGGCTGCCGAGAGTGAAAAACGGTGGTTTTGAGGATGGAGTCCACAGGAAAGCAGAGAGGTCCAAAAGGTGTGGGGCATTTGAAGGGGTTCCTGGAGGCAGTGAGGACCAGCATGACTTTTCCCCGCTGGGGCCTTTGCTGTGGGAGCAGCGGCTGGACGTTTGCGTTTTTTGCTCCGAAGGCTGCCGAGAGTGAAAAATGGTGGTTTTGAGGATGGAGTCCACAGGAAAGCAGAGAGGTCCAAAAGGTGTGGGGCATTTGAAGGGGTTCCCGGAGGCAGTGAGGACCAGCATGACTTTTCCCCGCTGGGGCCTTTGCTGTGGTAGAAGCGGCTGGACGTTTGCGTTTTTTGCTCCGGAGGCTGCCGAGAGTGAAAAACGGTGGTTTTGAGGATGGAGTCCACAGGAAAACAGAGAGGTCCAAAAGGTGTGGGGCATTTGAAGGGGTTCCCGGAGGCAGTGAGGACCAGCATGACATTTCCCCGCTGGGGCCTTTGCTGTGGGAGCAGCGGCTGGACGTTTGCGTTTTTTGCTCCGGAGGCTGCCGAGAGTGAAAAACGGTGGTTTTGAGGATGGAGTCCACAGGAAAGCAGAGAGGTCCAAAAGGTGTGGGGCATTTGAAGGGGTTCCCGGAGGCAGTGAGGACCAGCATGACTTTTCCCCGCTGGGGCCTTTGCTGTGGGAGCAGCGGCTGGACGTTTGCGTTTTTTGCTCCGGAGGCTGCCGAGAGTGAAAATCAGGTGTTTTGAGGATGGAGTCCACAGGAAAGCAGAGAGGTCCAAAAGGTGTGGGGCATTTGAAGGGGTTCCCGGAGGCAGTGAGGACCAGCATGACTTTTCCGCCTTGGAACCTTTGCTGTGGGAGCAGAGGCTGGACGTTTGAGCTTTTTGCTCCGGAGGCTGCCAAGGGTTAAAAACGGTGGTTTTGAGGATGGAGTCCACAGGAAAGCAGAGAGGTCTAAAAGGTATGGGGCATTTGAAGGGGTTCCCGGAGGCAGTGAGGACCAGCATGACTTTTCCCCGCTGGGGCCTTTGCTGTGGGAGCAGAGGCTGGACGTTTGCGTTTTTTGCTTTGGAGGCTGCCGAGAGTGAAAAACGGTGGTTTTGAGGATGGAGTCCACAGGAAAGCAGAGAGGTGCAAAAGGTGTGGGGCATTTGAAGGGGTTCCCGGAGGCAGTGAGGACCAGCATGACTTTTCCCCGCTGGGGCCTTTGCTGTGGAAGCAGCGGCTGGACGTTTGCGTTTTTTGCTCCGGAGGCTGCCGAGAGTCAAAAATGGTGGTTTTGAGGATGGAGTCCACAGGAAAGCAGAGAGGTGCAAAAGGTGTGGGGCATTTGAAGGGGTTCCCGGAGGCAGTGAGGACCAGCATGACTTTTCCCCGCTGGGGCCTTTGCTGTGGGAGCAGCGGCTGGACGTTTGCGTTTTTTGCTCCGGAGGCTGCCGAGAGTGAAAAATGGTGGTTTTGAGGATGGAGTCCACAGGAAAGCAGAGAGGTCCAAAAGGTGTGGGGCATTTGAAGGGGTTCCCGGAGGCAGTGAGGACCAGCATGACTTTTCCCCGCTGGGGCCTTTGCTGTGGGAGCAGCGGCTGGACGTTTGCGTTTTTTGCTCCGGAGGCTGCCGAGAGTGAAAAACGGTGGTTTTGAGGATGGAGTCCACAGGAAAGCAGAGAGGTCCAAAAGGTGTGGGGCATTTGAAGGGGTTCCCGGAGGCAGTGAGGACCAGCATGACTTTTCCCTGCTGGGGCCTTTGCTGTGGGAGCAGCGGCTGGACGTTTGCGTTTTTTGCTACAGAGACTACCGAGGGTTAATAACGGTGGTTTTGAGGATGGAGTCCACAGGAAAGCAGAGAGGTCCAAAAGGTGTGGGGCATTTGAAGGGGTTCCCGGAGGCAGTGAGGACCAGCATGACTTTTCCCCGCTGGGGCTTTGCTGTGGGAACAGCAGCTGGACGTTTGCGTTTTTTGCTCTGGAGGCTGCTGAGAGTGAAAAACGGTGGTTTTGAGGATGGAGTCCACAGGAAAGCAGAGAGGTCCAAAAGGTGTGGGGCATTTGAAGGGGTTCCCGGAGGCAGTGAGGACCAGCATGACTTTTCCCCGCTGGGGCCTTTGCTGTGGGAGCAGCGGCTGGACGTTTGCGCTTTTTGCTCCGGAGGCTGCCGAGGGTTAAAAACGGTGGTTTTGAGGATGGAGTCCACAGGAAAGCAGAGAGGTCTAAAAGGTGTGGGGCATTTGAAGGGGTTCCCGGAGGCAGTGAGGACCAGCATGACTTTTCCCTGCTGGGGCCTTTGCTGTGGGAGCAGCGGCTGGACGTTTGCGTTTTTTGCTCCGGAGGCTGCCGAGAGTGAAAAACGTTGGTTTTGAGGATGGAGTCCACAGGAAAGCAGAGAGGTCCAAAAGGTGTGGGGCATTTGAAGGGGTTCCCGGAGGCAGTGAGGACCAGCATGACTTTTCCCCGCTGGGGCCTTTGCTGTGGAAGCAGCGGCTGGACGTTTGCGTTTTTTGCTCCGGAGGCTGCCGAGAGTGAAAAACGGTGGTTTTGAGGATGGAGTCCACAGGAAAGCAGAGAGGTCCAAAAGGTGTGGGGCATTTGAAGGGGTTCCCGGAGGCAGTGAGGACCAGCATGACTTTTCCCCGCTGGGGCCTTTGCTGTGGGAGCAGCGGCTGGACGTTTGCGCTTTTTGCTCCGGAGGCTGCCGAGGGTTAAAAACGGTGGTTTTGAGGATGGAGTCCACAGGAAAGCAGAGAGGTCCAAAAGGTGTGGGGCATTTGAAGGGGTTCCCGGAGGCAGTGAGGACCAGCATGACTTTTCCCCGCTGGGGCCTTTGCTGTGGGAGCAGCGGCTGGACGTTTGCGTTTTTTGCTCCGGCGGATGCCGAGAGTGAAAAACGGTGGTTTTGAGGATGGAGTCCACAGGAAAACAGAGAGGTCCAAAAGGTGTGGGGCATTTGAAGGGGTTCCCGGAGGCAGTGAGGACCAGCATGACTTTTCCCCGCTGGGGCCTTTGCTGTGGGAGCAGCGGCTGGACGTTTGCATTTTTTGCTCCAGAGGCTGCTGAGGGTGAAAAACGGTGGTTTTGAGGATGGAGTCCACAGGAAAGCAGAGAGGTCCAAAAGGTGTGGGGCATTTGAAGGGGTTCCCGGAGGCAGTGAGGACCAGCATGACTTTTCCGCCTTTGAACCTTTGCTGTGGGAGCAGCGGCTGGACGTTTGCGTTTTTTGCTACAGAGACTACCGAGGGTTAAAAACGGTGGTTTTGAGGATGGAGTCCACAGGAAAGCAGAGAGGTCCAAAAGGTGTGGGGCATTTGAAGGGGTTCCCGGAGGCAGTGAGGACCAGCATGACTTTTACCCGCTGGGGCTTTGCTGTGGGAGCAGCGGCTGGACGTTTGCGTTTTTTGCTCCGGAGGCTGCCGAGAGTGAAAAACGGTGGTTTTGAGGATGGAGTCCACAGGAAAGCAGAGAGGTCCAAAAGGTGTGGGGCATTTGAAGGGGTTCCCGGAGGCAGTGAGGACCAGCATGACTTTTCCCCGCTGGGGCCTTTGCTGTGGGAGCAGCGGCTGGACGTTTGCGTTTTTTGCTCCGGAGGCTGCCGAGAGTGAAAAACGGTGGTTTTGAGGATGGAGTCCACAGGAAAGCAGAGAGGTCCAAAAGGTGTGGGGCATTTGAAGGGGTTCCCGGAGGCAGTGAGGACCAGCATGACTTTTCCCTGCTGGGGCCTTTGCTGTGGGAGCAGCGGCTGGAAGTTTGCGTTTTTTGTTACAGAGACTACCGAGGGTTAATAACGGTGGTTTTGAGGATGGAGTCCACAGGAAAGCAGAGAGGTCCAAAAGGTGTGGGGCATTTGAAGGGGTTCCCGGAGGCAGTGAGGACCAGCATGACTTTTCCCCGCTGGGGCCTTTGCTGTGGTAGAAGCGGCTGGACGTTTGCGTTTTTTGCTCCGGAGGCTGCCGAGAGTGAAAAACGGTGGTTTTGAGGATGGAGTCCACAGGAAAACAGAGAGGTCCAAAAGGTGTGGGGCATTTGAAGGGGTTCCCGGAGGCAGTGAGGACCAGCATGACATTTCCCCGCTGGGGCCTTTGCTGTGGGAGCAGCGGCTGGACGTTTGCGTTTTTTGCTCCGGAGGCTGCCGAGAGTGAAAAACGGTGGTTTTGAGGATGGAGTCCACAGGAAAGCAGAGAGGTCCAAAAGGTGTGGGGCATTTGAAGGGGTTCCCGGAGGCAGTGAGGACCAGCATGACTTTTCCCTGCTGGGGCCTTTGCTGTGGGAACAGCGGCTGGACGTTTGCGTTTTTTGCTCCGGAGGCTGCCGAGAGTGAAAAACGGTGGTTTTGAGGATGGAGTCCACAGGAAAGCAGAGAGGTCCAAAAGGTGTGGGGCATTTGAAGGGGTTCCCGGAGGCAGTGAGGACCAGCATGACTTTTCCGCCTTGGAACCTTTGCTGTGGGAGCAGCGGCTGGACGTTTGCATTTTTTGCTCCGGAGGCTGCTGAGGGTGAAAAACGGTGGTTTTCAGGATGGAGTCCACAGGAAAGCAGAGAGGTCCAAAAGGTGTGGGGCATTTGAAGGGGTTCCCGGAGGCAGTGAGGACCAGCATGACTTTTCCGCCTTTGAACCTTTGCTGTGGTAGCAGCGGCTGGACGTTTGCGTTTTTTGCTACAGAGACTACCGAGGGTTAAAAACGGTGGTTTTGAGGATGGAGTCCACAGGAAAGCAGAGAGGTCCAAAAGGTGTGGGGCATTTGAAGGGGTTCCCGGAGGCAGTGAGGACCAGCATGACTTTTCCCCGCTGGGGCTTTGCTGTGGGAGCAGCGGCTGGACGTTTGCGTTTTTTGCTCCGGAGGCTGCCGAGAGTGAAAAACGGTGGTTTTGAGGATGGAGTCCACAGGAAAGCAGAGAGGTCCAAAAGGTGTGGGGCATTTGAAGGGGTTCCCGGAGGCAGTGAGGACCAGCATGACTTTTCCCCGCTGGGGCCTTTGCTGTGGGAGCAGCGGCTGGACGTTTGCGTTTTTTGCTCCGGAGGCTGCCGAGAGTGAAAAACGGTGGTTTTGAGGATGGAGTCCACAGGAAAGCAGAGAGGTCCAAAAGGTGTGGGGCATTTGAAGGGGTTCCCGGAGGCAGTGAGGACCAGCATGACTTTTCCCCGCTGGGGACTTTGCTGTGGGAGCAGCGGCTGGACGTTTGCGCTTTTTGCTCCGGAGGCTGCCGAGGGTTAAAAACGGTGGTTTTGAGGATGGAGTCCACAGGAAAGCAGAGAGGTCCAAAAGGTGTGGGGCATTTGAAGGGGTTCCCGGAGGCAGTGAGGACCAGCATGACTTTTCCCCGCTGGGGCCTTTGCTGTGGGGGCAGCGGCTGGACGTTTGCGTCTTTTGCTCTGGAGGCTGCCGAGAGTGAAAAACGGTGGTTTTGAGGATGGAGTCCACAGGAAAGCAGAGAGGTCCAAAAGGTGTGGGGCATTTGAAGGGGTTCCCGGAGGCAGTGAGGACCAGCATGACTTTTCCCTGCTGGGGCCTTTGCTGTGGGAGGAGCGGCTGGACGTTTGCGTTTTTTGCTACAGAGACTACCGAGGGTTAATAACGGTGGTTTTGAGGATGGAGTCCACAGGAAAGCAGAGAGGTCCAAAAGGTGTGGGGCATTTGAAGGGGTTCCCGGAGGCAGTGAGGACCAGCATGACTTTTCCCCGCTGGGGCTTTGCTGTGGGAACAGCAGCTGGACGTTTGCGTTTTTTGCTCTGGAGGCTGCTGAGAGTGAAAAACGGTGGTTTTGAGGATGGAGTCCACAGGAAAGCAGAGAGGTCCAAAAGGTGTGGGGCATTTGAAGGGGTTCCCGGAGGCAGTGAGGACCAGCATGACTTTTCCCCGCTGGGGCCTTTGCTGTGGGAGCAGCGGCTGGACGTTTGCGCTTTTTGCTCCGGAGGCTGCCGAGGGTTAAAAACGGTGGTTTTGAGGATGGAGTCCACAGGAAAGCAGAGAGGTCTAAAAGGTGTGGGGCATTTGAAGGGGTTCCCGGAGGCAGTGAGGACCAGCATGACTTTTCCCCGCTGGGGCCTTTGCTGTGGGAGCAGCGGCTGGACGTTTGCGTTTTTTGCTCCGGAGGCTGCCGAGAGTGAAAAACGGTGGTTTTGAGGATGGAGTCCACAGGAAAGCAGAGAGGTCCAAAAGGTGTGGGGCATTTGAAGGGGTTCCCGGAGGCAGTGAGGACCAGCATGACTTTTCCCTGCTGGGGCCTTTGCTGTGGGAGCAGCGGCTGGACGTTTGCGTTTTTTGCTCCGGAGGCTGCCGAGAGTGAAAAACGTTGGTTTTGAGGATGGAGTCCACAGGAAAGCAGAGAGGTCCAAAAGGTGTGGGGCATTTGAAGGGGTTCCCGGAGGCAGTGAGGACCAGCATGACTTTTCCCCGCTGGGGCCTTTGCTGTGGAAGCAGCGGCTGGACGTTTGCGTTTTTTGCTCCGGAGGCTGCCGAGAGTGAAAAACGGTGGTTTTGAGGATGGAGTCCACAGGAAAGCAGAGAGGTCCAAAAGGTGTGGGGCATTTGAAGGGGTTCCCGGAGGCAGTGAGGACCAGCATGACTTTTCCCCGCTGGGGCCTTTGCTGTGGGAGCAGCGGCTGGACGTTTGCGCTTTTTGCTCCGGAGGCTGCCGAGGGTTAAAAACGGTGGTTTTGAGGATGGAGTCCACAGGAAAGCAGAGAGGTCCAAAAGGTGTGGGGCATTTGAAGGGGTTCCCGGAGGCAGTGAGGACCAGCATGACTTTTCCCCGCTGGGGCCTTTGCTGTGGGAGCAGCGGCTGGACGTTTGCGTTTTTTGCTCCGGAGGCTGCCGAGAGTGAAAAACGGTGGTTTTGAGGATGGAGTCCACAGGAAAGCAGAGAGGTCCAAAAGGTGTGGGGCATTTGAAGGGGTTCCCGGAGGCAGTGAGGACCAGCATGACTTTTCCCCGCTGGGGCCTTTGCTGTGGGAGCAGCGGCTGGACGTTTGCATTTTTTGCTCCGGAGGCTGCTGAGGGTGAAAAACGGTGGTTTTGAGGATGGAGTCCACAGGAAAGCAGAGAGGTCCAAAAGGTGTGGGGCATTTGAAGGGGTTCCCGGAGGCAGTGAGGACCAGCATGACTTTTCCGCCTTTGAACCTTTGCTGTGGGAGCAGCGGCTGGACGTTTGCGTTTTTTGCTACAGAGACTACCGAGGGTTAAAAACGGTGGTTTTGAGGATGGAGTCCACAGGAAAGCAGAGAGGTCCAAAAGGTGTGGGGCATTTGAAGGGGTTCCCGGAGGCAGTGAGGACCAGCATGACTTTTACCCGCTGGGGCTTTGCTGTGGGAGCAGCGGCTGGACGTTTGCGTTTTTTGCTCCGGAGGCTGCCGAGAGTGAAAAACGGTGGTTTTGAGGATGGAGTCCACAGGAAAGCAGAGAGGTCCAAAAGGTGTGGGGCATTTGAAGGGGTTCCCGGAGGCAGTGAGGACCAGCATGACTTTTCCCCGCTGGGGCCTTTGCTGTGGGAGCAGCGGCTGGACGTTTGCGTTTTTTGCTCCGGAGGCTGCCGAGAGTGAAAAACGGTGGTTTTGAGGATGGAGTCCACAGGAAAGCAGAGAGGTCCAAAAGGTGTGGGGCATTTGAAGGGGTTCCCGGAGGCAGTGAGGACCAGCATGACTTTTCCCTGCTGGGGCCTTTGCTGTGGGAGCAGCGGCTGGAAGTTTGCGTTTTTTGTTACAGAGACTACCGAGGGTTAATAACGGTGGTTTTGAGGATGGAGTCCACAGGAAAGCAGAGAGGTCCAAAAGGTGTGGGGCATTTGAAGGGGTTCCCGGAGGCAGTGAGGACCAGCATGACTTTTCCCCGCTGGGGCCTTTGCTGTGGGACCAGCGGCTGGACGTTTGCGTTTTTTGCTCCGGCGTATGCCTAGAGTGAAAAACGGTGGTTTGAGGATGGAGTCCACAGGAAAACAGAGAGGTCCAAAAGGTGTGGGGCATTTGAAGGGGTTCCCGGAGGCAGTGAGGACCAGCATGACATTTCCCCGCTGGGGCCTTTGCTGTGGGAGCAGCGGCTGGACGTTTGCGTTTTTTGCTCCGGAGGCTGCCGAGAGTGAAAAACGGTGGTTTTGAGGATGGAGTCCACAGGAAAGCAGAGAGGTCCAAAAGGTGTGGGGCATTTGAAGGGGTTCCCGGAGGCAGTGAGGACCAGCATGACTTTTCCCTGCTGGGGCCTTTGCTGTGGGAGCAGCGGCTGGACGTTTGCGTTTTTTGCTACAGAGACTACCGAGGGTTAATAACGGTGGTTTTGAGGATGGAGTCCACAGGAAAGCAGAGAGGTCCAAAAGGTGTGGGGCATTTGAAGGGGTTCCCGGAGGCAGTGAGGACCAGCATGACTTTTCCCCGCTGGGGCTTTGCTGTGGGAACAGCAGCTGGACGTTTGCGTTTTTTGCTCTGGAGGCTGCTGAGAGTGAAAAACGGTGGTTTTGAGGATGGAGTCCACAGGAAAGCAGAGAGGTCCAAAAGGTGTGGGGCATTTGAAGGGGTTCCCGGAGGCAGTGAGGACCAGCATGACTTTTCCCCGCTGGGGCCTTTGCTGTGGGAGCAGCGGCTGGACGTTTGCGCTTTTTGCTCCGGAGGCTGCCGAGGGTTAAAAACGGTGGTTTTGAGGATGGAGTCCACAGGAAAGCAGAGAGGTCTAAAAGGTGTGGGGCATTTGAAGGGGTTCCCGGAGGCAGTGAGGACCAGCATGACTTTTCCCCGCTGGGGCCTTTGCTGTGGGAGCAGCGGCTGGACGTTTGCGTTTTTTGCTCCGGAGGCTGCCGAGAGTGAAAAACGGTGGTTTTGAGGATGGATTCCACAGGAAAGCAGAGAGGTCCAAAAGGTGTGGGGCATTTGAAGGGGTTCCCGGAGGCAGTGAGGACCAGCATGACTTTTCCCTGCTGGGGCCTTTGCTGTGGGAGCAGCGGCTGGACGTTTGCGTTTTTTGCTCCGGAGGCTGCCGAGAGTGAAAAACGTTGGTTTTGAGGATGGAGTCCACAGGAAAGCAGAGAGGTCCAAAAGGTGTGGGGCATTTGAAGGGGTTCCCGGAGGCAGTGAGGACCAGCATGACTTTTCCCCGCTGGGGCCTTTGCTGTGGAAGCAGCGGCTGGACGTTTGCGTTTTTTGCTCCGGAGGCTGCCGAGAGTGAAAAACGGTGGTTTTGAGGATGGAGTCCACAGGAAAGCAGAGAGGTCCAAAAGGTGTGGGGCATTTGAAGGGGTTCCCGGAGGCAGTGAGGACCAGCATGACTTTTCCCCGCTGGGGCCTTTGCTGTGGGAGCAGCGGCTGGACGTTTGCGCTTTTTGCTCCGGAGGCTGCCGAGGGTTAAAAACGGTGGTTTTGAGGATGGAGTCCACAGGAAAGCAGAGAGGTCCAAAAGGTGTGGGGCATTTGAAGGGGTTCCCGGAGGCAGTGAGGACCAGCATGACTTTTCCCCGCTGGGGCCTTTGCTGTGGGAGCAGCGGCTGGACGTTTGCGTTTTTTGCTCCGGCGGATGCCGAGAGTGAAAAACGGTGGTTTTGAGGATGGAGTCCACAGGAAAACAGAGAGGTCCAAAAGGTGTGGGGCATTTGAAGGGGTTCCCGGAGGCAGTGAGGACCAGCATGACTTTTCCCCGCTGGGGCCTTTGCTGTGGGAGCAGCGGCTGGACGTTTGCATTTTTTGCTCCGGAGGCTGCTGAGGGTGAAAAACGGTGGTTTTGAGGATGGAGTCCACAGGAAAGCAGAGAGGTCCAAAAGGTGTGGGGCATTTGAAGGGGTTCCCGGAGGCAGTGAGGACCAGCATGACTTTTCCGCCTTTGAACCTTTGCTGTGGGAGCAGCGGCTGGACGTTTGCGTTTTTTGCTACAGAGACTACCGAGGGTTAAAAACGGTGGTTTTGAGGATGGAGTCCACAGGAAAGCAGAGAGGTCCAAAAGGTGTGGGGCATTTGAAGGGGTTCCCGGAGGCAGTGAGGACCAGCATGACTTTTCCCCGCTGGGGCCTTTGCTGTGGGAGCAGCGGCTGGACGTTTGCGTTTTTTGCTCCGGAGGCTGCCGAGAGTGAAAAACGGTGGTTTTGAGGATGGAGTCCACAGGAAAGCAGAGAGGTCCAAAAGGTGTGGGGCATTTGAAGGGGTTCCCGGAGGCAGTGAGGACCAGCATGACTTTTCCCTGCTGGGGCCTTTGCTGTGGGAGCAGCGGCTGGAAGTTTGCGTTTTTTGTTACAGAGACTACCGAGGGTTAATAACGGTGGTTTTGAGGATGGAGTCCACAGGAAAGCAGAGAGGTCCAAAAGGTGTGGGGCATTTGAAGGGGTTCCCGGAGGCAGTGAGGACCAGCATGACTTTTCCCCGCTGGGGCCTTTGCTGTGGTAGAAGCGGCTGGACGTTTGCGTTTTTTGCTCCGGAGGCTGCCGAGAGTGAAAAACGGTGGTTTTGAGGATGGAGTCCACAGGAAAACAGAGAGGTCCAAAAGGTGTGGGGCATTTGAAGGGGTTCCCGGAGGCAGTGAGGACCAGCATGACATTTCCCCGCTGGGGCCTTTGCTGTGGGAGCAGCGGCTGGACGTTTGCGTTTTTTGCTCTGGAGGCTGCCGAGAGTGAAAAACGGTGGTTTTGAGGATGGAGTCCACAGGAAAGCAGAGAGGTCCAAAAGGTGTGGGGCATTTGAAGGGGTTCCCGGAGGCAGTGAGGACCAGCATGACTTTTCCCTGCTGGGGCCTTTGCTGTGGGAACAGCGGCTGGACGTTTGCGTTTTTTGCTCCGGAGGCTGCCGAGAGTGAAAAACGGTGGTTTTGAGGATGGAGTCCACAGGAAAGCAGAGAGGTCCAAAAGGTGTGGGGCATTTGAAGGGGTTCCCGGAGGCAGTGAGGACCAGCATGACTTTTCCCTGCTGGGGCCTTTGCTGTGGGAGCAGCGGCTGGACGTTTGCGTTTTTTGCTACAGAGACTACCGAGGGTTAATAACGGTGGTTTTGAGGATGGAGTCCACAGGAAAGCAGAGAGGTCCAAAAGGTGTGGGGCATTTGAAGGGGTTCCCGGAGGCAGTGAGGACCAGCATGACTTTTCCCCGCTGGGGCTTTGCTGTGGGAACAGCAGCTGGACGTTTGCGTTTTTTGCTCTGGAGGCTGCTGAGAGTGAAAAACGGTGGTTTTGAGGATGGAGTCCACAGGAAAGCAGAGAGGTCCAAAAGGTGTGGGGCATTTGAAGGGGTTCCCGGAGGCAGTGAGGACCAGCATGACTTTTCCCCGCTGGGGCCTTTGCTGTGGGAGCAGCGGCTGGACGTTTGCGCTTTTTGCTCCGGAGGCTGCCGAGGGTTAAAAACGGTGGTTTTGAGGATGGAGTCCACAGGAAAGCAGAGAGGTCTAAAAGGTGTGGGGCATTTGAAGGGGTTCCCGGAGGCAGTGAGGACCAGCATGACTTTTCCGTGCTGGGGCCTTTGCTGTGGGAGCAGCGGCTGGACGTTTGCGTTTTTTGCTCCGGAGGCTGCCGAGAGTGAAAAACGGTGGTTTTGAGGATGGATTCCACAGGAAAGCAGAGAGGTCCAAAAGGTGTGGGGCATTTGAAGGGGTTCCCGGAGGCAGTGAGGACCAGCATGACTTTTCCCTGCTGGGGCCTTTGCTGTGGGAGCAGCGGCTGGAAGTTTGCGTTTTTTGTTACAGAGACTACCGAGGGTTAATAACGGTGGTTTTGAGGATGGAGTCCACAGGAAAGCAGAGAGGTCCAAAAGGTGTGGGGCATTTGAAGGGGTTCCCGGAGGCAGTGAGGACCAGCATGACTTTTCCCCGCTGGGGCCTTTGCTGTGGAAGCAGCGGCTGGACGTTTGCGTTTTTTGCTCCGGAGGCTGCTGAGAGTGAAAAACGGTGGTTTTGAGGATGGAGTCCACAGGAAAGCAGAGAGGTCCAAAAGGTGTGGGGCATTTGAAGGGGTTCCCGGAGGCAGTGAGGACCAGCATGACTTTTCCCCGCTGGGGCCTTTGCTGTGGGAGCAGCGGCTGGACGTTTGCGCTTTTTGCTCCGGAGGCTGCCGAGGGTTAAAAACGGTGGTTTTGAGGATGGAGTCCACAGGAAAGCAGAGAGGTCCAAAAGGTGTGGGGCATTTGAAGGGGTTCCCGGAGGCAGTGAGGACCAGCATGACTTTTCCCCGCTGGGGCCTTTGCTGTGGGAGCAGCGGCTGGACGTTTGCGTTTTTTGCTCCGGCGGATGCCGAGAGTGAAAAACGGTGGTTTTGAGGATGGAGTCCACAGGAAAACAGAGAGGTCCAAAAGGTGTGGGGCATTTGAAGGGGTTCCCGGAGGCAGTGAGGACCAGCATGACTTTTCCCCGCTGGGGCCTTTGCTGTGGGAGCAGCGGCTGGACGTTTGCATTTTTTGCTCCGGAGGCTGCTGAGGGTGAAAAACGGTGGTTTTGAGGATGGAGTCCACAGGAAAGCAGAGAGGTCCAAAAGGTGTGGGGCATTTGAAGGGGTTCCCGGAGGCAGTGAGGACCAGCATGACTTTTCCGCCTTTGAACCTTTGCTGTGGGAGCAGCGGCTGGACGTTTGCGTTTTTTGCTACAGAGACTACCGAGGGTTAAAAACGGTGGTTTTGAGGATGGAGTCCACAGGAAAGCAGAGAGGTCCAAAAGGTGTGGGGCATTTGAAGGGGTTCCCGGAGGCAGTGAGGACCAGCATGACTTTTACCCGCTGGGGCTTTGCTGTGGGAGCAGCGGCTGGACGTTTGCGTTTTTTGCTCCGGAGGCTGCCGAGAGTGAAAAACGGTGGTTTTGAGGATGGAGTCCACAGGAAAGCAGAGAGGTCCAAAAGGTGTGGGGCATTTGAAGGGGTTCCCGGAGGCAGTGAGGACCAGCATGACTTTTCCCCGCTGGGGCCTTTGCTGTGGGAGCAGCGGCTGGACGTTTGCGTTTTTTGCTCCGGAGGCTGCCGAGAGTGAAAAACGGTGGTTTTGAGGATGGAGTCCACAGGAAAGCAGAGAGGTCCAAAAGGTGTGGGGCATTTGAAGGGGTTCCCGGAGGCAGTGAGGACCAGCATGACTTTTCCCTGCTGGGGCCTTTGCTGTGGGAGCAGCGGCTGGAAGTTTGCGTTTTTTGTTACAGAGACTACCGAGGGTTAATAACGGTGGTTTTGAGGATGGAGTCCACAGGAAAGCAGAGAGGTCCAAAAGGTGTGGGGCATTTGAAGGGGTTCCCGGAGGCAGTGAGGACCAGCATGACTTTTCCCCGCTGGGGCCTTTGCTGTGGTAGAAGCGGCTGGACGTTTGCGTTTTTTGCTCCGGAGGCTGCCGAGAGTGAAAAACGGTGGTTTTGAGGATGGAGTCCACAGGAAAACAGAGAGGTCCAAAAGGTGTGGGGCATTTGAAGGGGTTCCCGGAGGCAGTGAGGACCAGCATGACATTTCCCCGCTGGGGCCTTTGCTGTGGGAGCAGCGGCTGGACGTTTGCGTTTTTTGCTCCGGAGGCTGCCGAGAGTGAAAAACGGTGGTTTTGAGGATGGAGTCCACAGGAAAGCAGAGAGGTCCAAAAGGTGTGGGGCATTTGAAGGGGTTCCCGGAGGCAGTGAGGACCAGCATGACTTTTCCCTGCTGGGGCCTTTGCTGTGGGAACAGCGGCTGGACGTTTGCGTTTTTTGCTCCGGAGGCTGCCGAGAGTGAAAAACGGTGGTTTTGAGGATGGAGTCCACAGGAAAGCAGAGAGGTCCAAAAGGTGTGGGGCATTTGAAGGGGTTCCCGGAGGCAGTGAGGACCAGCATGACTTTTCCGCCTTGGAACCTTTGCTGTGGGAGCAGCGGCTGGACGTTTGCATTTTTTGCTCCGGAGGCTGCTGAGGGTGAAAAACGGTGGTTTTGAGGATGGAGTCCACAGGAAAGCAGAGAGGTCCAAAAGGTGTGGGGCATTTGAAGGGGTTCCCGGAGGCAGTGAGGACCAGCATGACTTTTCCCCGCTGGGGCTTTGCTGTGGGAGCAGCGGCTGGACGTTTGCGTTTTTTGCTCCGGAGGCTGCCGAGAGTGAAAAACGGTGGTTTTGAGGATGGAGTCCACAGGAAAGCAGAGAGGTCCAAAAGGTGTGGGGCATTTGAAGGGGTTCCCGGAGGCAGTGAGGACCAGCATGACTTTTCCCCGCTGGGGCCTTTGCTGTGGGAGCAGCGGCTGGACGTTTGCGTTTTTTGCTCCGGAGGCTGCCGAGAGTGAAAAACGGTGGTTTTGAGGATGGAGTCCACAGGAAAGCAGAGAGGTCCAAAAGGTGTGGGGCATTTGAAGGGGTTCCCGGAGGCAGTGAGGACCAGCATGACTTTTCCCCGCTGGGGACTTTGCTGTGGGAGCAGCGGCTGGACGTTTGCGCTTTTTGCTCCGGAGGCTGCCGAGAGTGAAAAACGGTGGTTTTGAGGATGGAGTCCACAGGAAAGCAGAGAGGTCCAAAAGGTGTGGGGCATTTGAAGGGGTTCCCGGAGGCAGTGAGGACCAGCATGACTTTTCCCCGCTGGGGCCTTTGCTGTGGGGGCAGCGGCTGGACGTTTGCGTTTTTTGCTCCGGAGGCTGCCGAGAGTGAAAAACGGTGGTTTTGAGGATGGAGTCCACAGGAAAGCAGAGAGGTCCAAAAGGTGTGGGGCATTTGAAGGGGTTCCCGGAGGCAGTGAGGACCAGCATGACTTTTCCCTGCTGGGGCCTTTGCTGTGGGAGCAGCGGCTGGACGTTTGCGTTTTTTGCTACAGAGACTACCGAGGGTTAATAACGGTGGTTTTGAGGATGGAGTCCACAGGAAAGCAGAGAGGTCCAAAAGGTGTGGGGCATTTGAAGGGGTTCCCGGAGGCAGTGAGGACCAGCATGACTTTTCCCCGCTGGGGCTTTGCTGTGGGAACAGCAGCTGGACGTTTGCGTTTTTTGCTCTGGAGGCTGCTGAGAGTGAAAAACGGTGGTTTTGAGGATGGAGTCCACAGGAAAGCAGAGAGGTCCAAAAGGTGTGGGGCATTTGAAGGGGTTCCCGGAGGCAGTGAGGACCAGCATGACTTTTCCCCGCTGGGGCCTTTGCTGTGGGAGCAGCGGCTGGACGTTTGCGCTTTTTGCTCCGGAGGCTGCCGAGGGTTAAAAACGGTGGTTTTGAGGATGGAGTCCACAGGAAAGCAGAGAGGTCTAAAAGGTGTGGGGCATTTGAAGGGGTTCCCGGAGGCAGTGAGGACCAGCATGACTTTTCCCCGCTGGGGCCTTTGCTGTGGGAGCAGCGGCTGGACGTTTGCGTTTTTTGCTCCGGAGGCTGCCGAGAGTGAAAAACGGTGGTTTTGAGGATGGATTCCACAGGAAAGCAGAGAGGTCCAAAAGGTGTGGGGCATTTGAAGGGGTTCCCGGAGGCAGTGAGGACCAGCATGACTTTTCCCCGCTGGGGCCTTTGCTGTGGGAGCAGCGGCTGGACGTTTGCGTTTTTTGCTCCGGAGGCTGCCGAGAGTGAAAAACGTTGGTTTTGAGGATGGAGTCCACAGGAAAGCAGAGAGGTCCAAAAGGTGTGGGGCATTTGAAGGGGTTCCCGGAGGCAGTGAGGACCAGCATGACTTTTCCCCGCTGGGGCCTTTGCTGTGGAAGCAGCGGCTGGACGTTTGCGTTTTTTGCTCCGGAGGCTGCCGAGAGTGAAAAACGGTGGTTTTGAGGATGGAGTCCACAGGAAAGCAGAGAGGTCCAAAAGGTGTGGGGCATTTGAAGGGGTTCCCGGAGGCAGTGAGGACCAGCATGACTTTTCCCCGCTGGGGCCTTTGCTGTGGGAGCAGCGGCTGGACGTTTGCGCTTTTTGCTCCGGAGGCTGCCGAGGGTTAAAAACGGTGGTTTTGAGGATGGAGTCCACAGGAAAGCAGAGAGGTCCAAAAGGTGTGGGGCATTTGAAGGGGTTCCCGGAGGCAGTGAGGACCAGCATGACTTTTCCCCGCTGGGGCCTTTGCTGTGGGAGCAGCGGCTGGACGTTTGCGTTTTTTGCTCCGGCGGATGCCGAGAGTGAAAAACGGTGGTTTTGAGGATGGAGTCCACAGGAAAACAGAGAGGTCCAAAAGGTGTGGGGCATTTGAAGGGGTTCCCGGAGGCAGTGAGGACCAGCATGACTTTTCCCCGCTGGGGCCTTTGCTGTGGGAGCAGCGGCTGGACGTTTGCATTTTTTGCTCCGGAGGCTGCTGAGGGTGAAAAACGGTGGTTTTGAGGATGGAGTCCACAGGAAAGCAGAGAGGTCCAAAAGGTGTGGGGCATTTGAAGGGGTTCCCGGAGGCAGTGAGGACCAGCATGACTTTTCCGCCTTTGAACCTTTGCTGTGGGAGCAGCGGCTGGACGTTTGCGTTTTTTGCTACAGAGACTACCGAGGGTTAAAAACGGTGGTTTTGAGGATGGAGTCCACAGGAAAGCAGAGAGGTCCAAAAGGTGTGGGGCATTTGAAGGGGTTCCCGGAGGCAGTGAGGACCAGCATGACTTTTACCCGCTGGGGCTTTGCTGTGGGAGCAGCGGCTGGACGTTTGCGTTTTTTGCTCCGGAGGCTGCCGAGAGTGAAAAACGGTGGTTTTGAGGATGGAGTCCACAGGAAAGCAGAGAGGTCCAAAAGGTGTGGGGCATTTGAAGGGGTTCCCGGAGGCAGTGAGGACCAGCATGACTTTTCCCCGCTGGGGCCTTTGCTGTGGGAGCAGCGGCTGGACGTTTGCGTTTTTTGCTCCGGAGGCTGCCGAGAGTGAAAAACGGTGGTTTTGAGGATGGAGTCCACAGGAAAGCAGAGAGGTCCAAAAGGTGTGGGGCATTTGAAGGGGTTCCCGGAGGCAGTGAGGACCAGCATGACTTTTCCCTGCTGGGGCCTTTGCTGTGGGAGCAGCGGCTGGAAGTTTGCGTTTTTTGTTACAGAGACTACCGAGGGTTAATAACGGTGGTTTTGAGGATGGAGTCCACAGGAAAGCAGAGAGGTCCAAAAGGTGTGGGGCATTTGAAGGGGTTCCCGGAGGCAGTGAGGACCAGCATGACTTTTCCCCGCTGGGGCCTTTGCTGTGGGACCAGCGGCTGGACGTTTGCGTTTTTTGCTCCGGCGTATGCCTAGAGTGAAAAACGGTGGTTTGAGGATGGAGTCCACAGGAAAACAGAGAGGTCCAAAACGTGTGGGGCATTTGAAGGGGTTCCCGGAGGCAGTGAGGACCAGCATGACATTTCCCCGCTGGGGCCTTTGCTGTGGGAGCAGCGGCTGGACGTTTGCGTTTTTTGCTCCGGAGGCTGCCGAGAGTGAAAAACGGTGGTTTTGAGGATGGAGTCCACAGGAAAGCAGAGAGGTCCAAAAGGTGTGGGGCATTTGAAGGGGTTCCCGGAGGCAGTGAGGACCAGCATGACTTTTCCCTGCTGGGGCCTTTGCTGTGGGAGCAGCGGCTGGACGTTTGCGTTTTTTGCTACAGAGACTACCGAGGGTTAATAACGGTGGTTTTGAGGATGGAGTCCACAGGAAAGCAGAGAGGTCCAAAAGGTGTGGGGCATTTGAAGAGGTTCCCGGAGGCAGTGAGGACCAGCATGACTTTTCCCCGCTGGGGCCTTTGCTGTGGGAGCAGCGGCTGGACGTTTGCGTTTTTTGCTCCGGAGGCTGCCGAGAGTGAAAAACGGTGGTTTTGAGGATGGAGTCCACAGGAAAGCAGAGAGGTCCAAAAGGTGTGGGGCATTTGAAGGGGTTCCCGGAGGCAGTGAGGACCAGCATGACTTTTCCGCCTTGGAACCTTTGCTGTGGGAGCAGCGGCTGGACGTTTGCGTTTTTTGCTCCGGCGGATGCCGAGAGTGAAAAACGGTGGTTTTGAGGATGGAGTCCACAGGAAAGCAGAGAGGTCCAAAAGGTGTGGGGCATTTGAAGGGGTTCCCGGAGGCAGTGAGGACCAGCATGACTTTTCCCCGCTGGGGCTTTGCTGTGGGAACAGCAGCTGGACGTTTGCGTTTTTTGCTCTGGAGGCTGCTGAGAGTGAAAAACGGTGGTTTTGAGGATGGAGTCCACAGGAAAGCAGAGAGGTCCAAAAGGTGTGGGGCATTTGAAGGGGTTCCCGGAGGCAGTGAGGACCAGCATGACTTTTCCCCGCTGGGGCCTTTGCTGTGGGAGCAGCGGCTGGACGTTTGCGCTTTTTGCTCCGGAGGCTGCCGAGGGTTAAAAACGGTGGTTTTGAGGATGGAGTCCACAGGAAAGCAGAGAGGTCTAAAAGGTGTGGGGCATTTGAAGGGGTTCCCGGAGGCAGTGAGGACCAGCATGACTTTTCCGTGCTGGGGCCTTTGCTGTGGGAGCAGCGGCTGGACGTTTGCGTTTTTTGCTCCGGAGGCTGCCGAGAGTGAAAAACGGTGGTTTTGAGGATGGATTCCACAGGAAAGCAGAGAGGTCCAAAAGGTGTGGGGCATTTGAAGGGGTTCCCGGAGGCAGTGAGGACCAGCATGACTTTTCCCTGCTGGGGCCTTTGCTGTGGGAGCAGCGGCTGGACGTTTGCGTTTTTTGCTCCGGAGGCTGCCGAGAGTGAAAAACGTTGGTTTTGAGGATGGAGTCCACAGGAAAGCAGAGAGGTCCAAAAGGTGTGGGGCATTTGAAGGGGTTCCCGGAGGCAGTGAGGACCAGCATGACTTTTCCCCGCTGGGACCTTTGCTGTGGGAGCAGCGGCTGGACGTTTGCGCTTTTTGCTCCGGAGGCTGCCGAGGGTTAAAAACGGTGGTTTTGAGGATGGAGTCCACAGGAAAGCAGAGAGGTCCAAAAGGTGTGGGGCATTTGAAGGGGTTCCCGGAGGCAGTGAGGACCAGCATGACTTTTCCCCGCTGGGGCCTTTGCTGTGGGAGCAGCGGCTGGACGTTTGCGTTTTTTGCTCCGGCGGATGCCGAGAGTGAAAAACGGTGGTTTTGAGGATGGAGTCCACAGGAAAACAGAGAGGTCCAAAAGGTGTGGGGCATTTGAAGGGGTTCCCGGAGGCAGTGAGGACCAGCATGACTTTTCCCCGCTGGGGCCTTTGCTGTGGGAGCAGCGGCTGGACGTTTGCATTTTTTGCTCCGGAGGCTGCTGAGGGTGAAAAACGGTGGTTTTGAGGATGGAGTCCACAGGAAAGCAGAGAGGTCCAAAAGGTGTGGGGCATTTGAAGGGGTTCCCGGAGGCAGTGAGGACCAGCATGACTTTTCCGCCTTTGAACCTTTGCTGTGGGAGCAGCGGCTGGACGTTTGCGTTTTTTGCTACAGAGACTACCGAGGGTTAAAAACGGTGGTTTTGAGGATGGAGTCCACAGGAAAGCAGAGAGGTCCAAAAGGTGTGGGGCATTTGAAGGGGTTCCCGGAGGCAGTGAGGACCAGCATGACTTTTCCCCGCTGGGGCCTTTGCTGTGGGAGCAGCGGCTGGACGTTTGCGTTTTTTGCTCCGGAGGCTGCCGAGAGTGAAAAACGGTGGTTTTGAGGATGGAGTCCACAGGAAAGCAGAGAGGTCCAAAAGGTGTGGGGCATTTGAAGGGGTTCCCGGAGGCAGTGAGGACCAGCATGACTTTTCCCTGCTGGGGCCTTTGCTGTGGGAGCAGCGGCTGGAAGTTTGCGTTTTTTGTTACAGAGACTACCGAGGGTTAATAACGGTGGTTTTGAGGATGGAGTCCACAGGAAAGCAGAGAGGTCCAAAAGGTGTGGGGCATTTGAAGGGGTTCCCGGAGGCAGTGAGGACCAGCATGACTTTTCCCCGCTGGGGCCTTTGCTGTGGTAGAAGCGGCTGGACGTTTGCGTTTTTTGCTCCGGAGGCTGCCGAGAGTGAAAAACGGTGGTTTTGAGGATGGAGTCCACAGGAAAACAGAGAGGTCCAAAAGGTGTGGGGCATTTGAAGGGGTTCCCGGAGGCAGTGAGGACCAGCATGACATTTCCCCGCTGGGGCCTTTGCTGTGGGAGCAGCGGCTGGACGTTTGCGTTTTTTGCTCCGGAGGCTGCCGAGAGTGAAAAACGGTGGTTTTGAGGATGGAGTCCACAGGAAAGCAGAGAGGTCCAAAAGGTGTGGGGCATTTGAAGGGGTTCCCGGAGGCAGTGAGGACCAGCATGACTTTTCCCTGCTGGGGCCTTTGCTGTGGGAACAGCGGCTGGACGTTTGCGTTTTTTGCTCCGGAGGCTGCCGAGAGTGAAAAACGGTGGTTTTGAGGATGGAGTCCACAGGAAAGCAGAGAGGTCCAAAAGGTGTGGGGCATTTGAAGGGGTTCCCGGAGGCAGTGAGGACCAGCATGACTTTTCCGCCTTGGAACCTTTGCTGTGGGAGCAGCGGCTGGACGTTTGCATTTTTTGCTCCGGAGGCTGCTGAGGGTGAAAAACGGTGGTTTTCAGGATGGAGTCCACAGGAAAGCAGAGAGGTCCAAAAGGTGTGGGGCATTTGAAGGGGTTCCCGGAGGCAGTGAGGACCAGCATGACTTTTCCGCCTTTGAACCTTTGCTGTGGTAGCAGCGGCTGGACGTTTGCGTTTTTTGCTACAGAGACTACCGAGGGTTAAAAACGGTGGTTTTGAGGATGGAGTCCACAGGAAAGCAGAGAGGTCCAAAAGGTGTGGGGCATTTGAAGGGGTTCCCGGAGGCAGTGAGGACCAGCATGACTTTTCCCCGCTGGGGCTTTGCTGTGGGAGCAGCGGCTGGACGTTTGCGTTTTTTGCTCCGGAGGCTGCCGAGAGTGAAAAACGGTGGTTTTGAGGATGGAGTCCACAGGAAAGCAGAGAGGTCCAAAAGGTGTGGGGCATTTGAAGGGGTTCCCGGAGGCAGTGAGGACCAGCATGACTTTTCCCCGCTGGGGCCTTTGCTGTGGGAGCAGCGGCTGGACGTTTGCGTTTTTTGCTCCGGAGGCTGCCGAGAGTGAAAAACGGTGGTTTTGAGGATGGAGTCCACAGGAAAGCAGAGAGGTCCAAAAGGTGTGGGGCATTTGAAGGGGTTCCCGGAGGCAGTGAGGACCAGCATGACTTTTCCCCGCTGGGGACTTTGCTGTGGGAGCAGCGGCTGGACGTTTGCGCTTTTTGCTCCGGAGGCTGCCGAGGGTTAAAAACGGTGGTTTTGAGGATGGAGTCCACAGGAAAGCAGAGAGGTCCAAAAGGTGTGGGGCATTTGAAGGGGTTCCCGGAGGCAGTGAGGACCAGCATGACTTTTCCCCGCTGGGGCCTTTGCTGTGGGAGCAGCGGCTGGACGTTTGCATTTTTTGCTCCGGAGGCTGCTGAGGGTGAAAAACGGTGGTTTTGAGGATGGAGTCCACAGGAAAGCAGAGAGGTCCAAAAGGTGTGGGGCATTTGAAGGGGTTCCCGGAGGCAGTGAGGACCAGCATGACTTTTCCGCCTTTGAACCTTTGCTGTGGGAGCAGCGGCTGGACGTTTGCGTTTTTTGCTACAGAGACTACCGAGGGTTAATAACGGTGGTTTTGAGGATGGAGTCCACAGGAAAGCAGAGAGGTCCAAAAGGTGTGGGGCATTTGAAGGGGTTCCCGGAGGCAGTGAGGACCAGCATGACTTTTACCCGCTGGGGCTTTGCTGTGGGAGCAGCGGCTGGACGTTTGCGTTTTTTGCTCCGGAGGCTGCCGAGAGTGAAAAACGGTGGTTTTGAGGATGGAGTCCACAGGAAAGCAGAGAGGTCCAAAAGGTGTGGGGCATTTGAAGGGGTTCCCGGAGGCAGTGAGGACCAGCATGACTTTTCCCCGCTGGGGCCTTTGCTGTGGGAGCAGCGGCTGGACGTTTGCGTTTTTTGCTCCGGAGGCTGCCGAGAGTGAAAAACGGTGGTTTTGAGGATGGAGTCCACAGGAAAGCAGACAGGTCCAAAAGGTGTGGGGCATTTGAAGGGGTTCCCGGAGGCAGTGAGGACCAGCATGACTTTTCCCTGCTGGGGCCTTTGCTGTGGGAGCAGCGGCTGGAAGTTTGCGTTTTTTGTTACAGAGACTACCGAGGGTTAATAACGGTGGTTTTGAGGATGGAGTCCACAGGAAAGCAGAGAGGTCCAAAAGGTGTGGGGCATTTGAAGGGGTTCCCGGAGGCAGTGAGGACCAGCATGACATTTCCCCGCTGGGGCCTTTGCTGTGGGAGCAGCGGCTGGACGTTTGCGTTTTTTGCTCCGGAGGCTGCCGAGAGTGAAAAACGGTGGTTTTGAGGATGGAGTCCACAGGAAAGCAGAGAGGTCCAAAAGGTGTGGGGCATTTGAAGGGGTTCCCGGAGGCAGTGAGGACCAGCATGACTTTTCCGCCTTGGAACCTTTGCTGTGGGAGCAGCGGCTGGACGTTTGCGTTTTTTGCTCCGGAGGCTGCCGAGAGTGAAAAACGGTGGTTTTGAGGATGGAGTCCACAGGAAAGCAGAGAGGTCCAAAAGGTGTGGGGCATTTGAAGGGGTTCCCGGAGGCAGTGAGGACCAGCATGACTTTTCCCCGCTGGGGCCTTTGCTGTGGGAGCAGCGGCTGGACGTTTGCGTTTTTTGCTCCGGAGGCTGCCGAGAGTGAAAAACGGTGGTTTTGAGGATGGAGTCCACAGGAAAGCAGAGAGGTCCAAAAGGTGTGGGGCATTTGAAGGGGTTCCCGGAGGCAGTGAGGACCAGCATGACTTTTCCCCGCTGGGGACTTTGCTGTGGGAGCAGCGGCTGGACGTTTGCGCTTTTTGCTCCGGAGGCTGCCGAGGGTTAAAAACGGTGGTTTTGAGGATGGAGTCCACAGGAAAGCAGAGAGGTCCAAAAGGTGTGGGGCATTTGAAGGGGTTCCCGGAGGCAGTGAGGACCAGCATGACTTTTCCCCGCTGGGGCCTTTGCTGTGGGGGCAGCGGCTGGACGTTTGCGTTTTTTGCTCCGGCGGATGCCGAGAGTGAAAAACGGTGGTTTTGAGGATGGAGTCCACAGGAAAACAGAGAGGTCCAAAAGGTGTGGGGCATTTGAAGGGGTTCCCGGAGGCAGTGAGGACCAGCATGACTTTTCCCCGCTGGGGCCTTTGCTGTGGGAGCAGCGGCTGGACGTTTGCATTTTTTGCTCCGGAGGCTGCTGAGAGTGAAAAACGGTGGTTTTGAGGATGGAGTCCACAGGAAAGCAGAGAGGTCCAAAAGGTGTGGGGCATTTGAAGGGGTTCCCGGAGGCAGTGAGGACCAGCATGACTTTTCCGCCTTTGAACCTTTGCTGTGGGAGCAGCGGCTGGACGTTTGCGTTTTTTGCTACAGAGACTACCGAGGGTTAATAACGGTGGTTTTGAGGATGGAGTCCACAGGAAAGCAGAGAGGTCCAAAAGGTGTGGGGCATTTGAAGGGGTTCCCGGAGGCAGTGAGGACCAGCATGACTTTTACCCGCTGGGGCTTTGCTGTGGGAGCAGCGGCTGGACGTTTTCGTTTTTTGCTCCGGAGGCTGCCGAGAGTGAAAAACGGTGGTTTTGAGGATGGAGTCCACAGGAAAGCAGAGAGGTCCAAAAGGTGTGGGGCATTTGAAGGGGTTCCCGGAGGCAGTGAGGACCAGCATGACTTTTCCCCGCTGGGGCCTTTGCTGTGGGAGCAGCGGCTGGACGTTTGCGTTTTTTGCTCCGGAGGCTGCCGAGAGTGAAAAACGGTGGTTTTGAGGATGGAGTCCACAGGAAAGCAGACAGGTCCAAAAGGTGTGGGGCATTTGAAGGGGTTCCCGGAGGCAGTGAGGACCAGCATGACTTTTCCCTGCTGGGGCCTTTGCTGTGGGAGCAGCGGCTGGACGTTTGAGCTTTTTGCTCCGGAGGCTGCCGAGAGTGAAAAACGGTGGTTTTGAGGATGGAGTCCACAGGAAAGCAGAGAGGTCCAAAAGGTGTGGGGCATTTGAAGGGGTTCCCGGAGGCAGTGAGGACCAGCATGACTTTTCCCCGCTGGGGCCTTTGCTGTGGGAGCAGCGGCTGGACGTTTGAGCTTTTTGCTCCGGAGGCTGCCGAGGGTTAAAAACGGTGGTTTTGAGGATGGAGTCCACAGGAAAGCAGAGAGGTCTAAAAGGTATGGGGCATTTGAAGGGGTTCCCGGAGGCAGTGAGGACCAGCATGACTTTTCCCCGCTGGGGCCTTTGCTGTGGGAGCAGCGGCTGGACGTTTGCGTTTTTTGCTCCGGAGGCTGCCGAGAGTGAAAAACGCTGGTTTTGAGGATGGATTCCACAGGAAAGCAGAGAGGTCCAAAAGGTGTGGGGCATTTGAAGGGGTTCCCGGAGGCAGTGAGGACCAGCATGACTTTTCCCTGCTGGGGCCTTTGCTGTGGGAGCAGCGGCTGGACGTTTGCGTTTTTTGCTCCGGAGGCTGCCGAGAGTGAAAAACGGTGGTTTTGAGGATGGAGTCCACAGGAAAGCAGAGAGGTCCAAAAGGTGTGGGGCATTTGAAGGGGTTCCCGGAGGCAGTGAGGACCAGCATGACTTTTCCCCGCTGGGGCCTTTGCTGTGGAAGCAGCGGCTGGACGTTTGCGTTTTTTGCTCCGGAGGCTGCCGAGAGTGAAAAACGGTGGTATTGAGGATGGAGTCCACAGGAAAGCAGAGAGGTCCAAAAGGTGTGGGGCATTTGAAGGGGTTCCCGGAGGCAGTGAGGACCAGCATGACTTTTCCCCGCTGGGGCCTTTGCTGTGGGAGCAGCGGCTGGACGTTTGCGCTTTTTGCTCCGGAGGCTGCCGAGGGTTAAAAACGGTGGTTTTGAGGATGGAGTCCACAGGAAAGCAGAGAGGTCCAAAAGGTGTGGGGCATTTGAAGGGGTTCCCGGAGGCAGTGAGGACCAGCATGACTTTTCCCCGCTGGGGCCTTTGCTGTGGGAGCAGCGGCTGGACGTTTGCGTTTTTTGCTCCGGCGGATGCCGAGAGTGAAAAACGGTGGTTTTGAGGATGGAGTCCACAGGAAAACAGAGAGGTCCAAAAGGTGTGGGGCATTTGAAGGGGTTCCCGGAGGCAGTGAGGACCAGCATGACTTTTCCCTGCTGGGGCCTTTGCTGTGGGAGCAGCGGCTGGACGTTTGCGTTTTTTGCTACAGAGACTACCGAGGGTTAATAACGGTGGTTTTGAGGATGGAGTCCACAGGAAAGCAGAGAGGTCCAAAAGGTGTGGGGCATTTGAAGGGGTTCCCGGAGGCAGTGAGGACCAGCATGACTTTTACCCGCTGGGGCCTTTGCTGTGGGAGCAGAGGCTGGACGTTTGCGTTTTTTGCTCCGGAGGCTGCCGAGAGTGAAAAACGGTGGTTTTGAGGATGGAGTCCACAGGAAAGCAGAGAGGTCCAAAAGGTGTGGGGCATTTGAAGGGGTTCCCGGAGGCAGTGAGGACCAGCATGACTTTTCCGCCTTGGAACCTTTGCTGTGGGAGCAGCGGCTGGACGTTTGCGTTTTTTGCTCCGGAGGCTGCCGAGAGTGAAAAACGGTGGTTTTGAGGATGGATTCCACAGGAAAGCAGAGAGGTCCAAAAGGTGTGGGGCATTTGAAGGGGTTCCCGGAGGCAGTGAGGACCAGCATGACTTTTCCCCGCTGGGGCCTTTGCTGTGGGACCAGCGGCTGGACGTTTGCGTTTTTTGCTCCGGCGTATGCCTAGAGTGAAAAACGGTGGTTTGAGGATGGAGTCCACAGGAAAACAGAGAGGTCCAAAAGGTGTGGGGCATTTGAAGGGGTTCCCGGAGGCAGTGAGGACCAGCATGACTTTTCCCCGCTGGGGCCTTTGCTGTGGGAGCAGCGGCTGGACATCTGCGTTTTTTGCTCCGGAGGCTGCCGAGAGTGAAAAACGGTGGTTTTGAGGATGGAGTCCACAGGAAAGCAGAGAGGTCCAAAAGGTGTGGGGCATTTGAAGGGGTTCCCGGAGGCAGTGAGGACCAGCATGACTTTTCCCCGCTGGGGCCTTTGCTGTGGGAGCAGCGGCTGGACGTTTGCATATTTTGCTCCGGAGGCTGCTGAGGGTGAAAAACGGTGGTTTTGAGGATGGAGTCCACAGGAAAGCAGAGAGGTCCAAAAGGTGTGGGGCATTTGAAGGGGTTCCCGGAGGCAGTGAGGACCAGCATGACTTTTCCCCGCTGGGGCCTTTGCTGTGGTAGAAGCGGCTGGACGTTTGCGTTTTTTGCTCCGGAGGCTGCCGAGAGTGAAAAACGGTGGTTTTGAGGATGGAGTCCACAGGAAAACAGAGAGGTCCAAAAGGTGTGGGGCATTTGAAGGGGTTCCCGGAGGCAGTGAGGACCAGCATGACATTTCCCCGCTGGGGCCTTTGCTGTGGGAGCAGCGGCTGGACGTTTGCGTTTTTTGCTCCGGAGGCTGCCGAGAGTGAAAAACGGTGGTTTTGAGGATGGAGTCCACAGGAAAGCAGAGAGGTCCAAAAGGTGTGGGGCATTTGAAGGGGTTCCCGGAGGCAGTGAGGACCAGCATGACTTTTCCGCCTTGGAACCTTTGCTGTGGGAACAGCGGCTGGACGTTTGCGTTTTTTGCTCCGGAGGCTGCCGAGAGTGAAAATCGGTGGTTTTGAGGATGGAGTCCACAGGAAAGCAGAGAGGTCCAAAAGGTGTGGGGCATTTGAAGGGGTTCCCGGAGGCAGTGAGGACCAGCATGACTTTTCCCTGCTGGGGCCTTTGCTGTGGGACCAGCGGCTGGACGTTTGCGTTTTTTGCTCCGGAGGCTGCCGAGAGTGAAAATCAGGTGTTTTGAGGATGGAGTCCACAGGAAAGCAGAGAGGTCCAAAAGGTGTGGGGCATTTGAAGGGGTTCCCGGAGGCAGTGAGGACCAGCATGACTTTTCCCCGCTGGGGCCTTTGCTGTGGGAGCAGCGGCTGGACGTTTGCGTTTTTTGCTACAGAGACTACCGAGGGTTAATAACGGTGGTTTTGAGGATGGAGTCCACAGGAAAGCAGAGAGGTCCAAAAGGTGTGGGGCATTTGAAGGGGTTCCCGGAGGCAGTGAGGACCAGCATGACTTTTACCCGCTGGGGCCTTTGCTGTGGGAGCAGAGGCTGGACGTTTGCGTTTTTTGCTCCGGAGGCTGCCGAGAGTGAAAAACGGTGGTTTTGAGGATGGAGTCCACAGGAAAGCAGAGAGGTCCAAAAGGTGTGGGGCATTTGAAGGGGTTCCCGGAGGCAGTGAGGACCAGCATGACTTTTCCGCCTTGGAACCTTTGCTGTGGGAGCAGCGGCTGGACGTTTGCGTTTTTTGCTCCGGAGGCTGCCGAGAGTGAAAAACGGTGGTTTTGAGGATGGATTCCACAGGAAAGCAGAGAGGTCCAAAAGGTGTGGGGCATTTGAAGGGGTTCCCGGAGGCAGTGAGGACCAGCATGACTTTTCCCCGCTGGGGCCTTTGCTGTGGGACCAGCGGCTGGACGTTTGCGTTTTTTGCTCCGGCGTATGCCTAGAGTGAAAAACGGTGGTTTGAGGATGGAGTCCACAGGAAAACAGAGAGGTCCAAAAGGTGTGGGGCATTTGAAGGGGTTCCCGGAGGCAGTGAGGACCAGCATGACTTTTCCCCGCTGGGGCCTTTGCTGTGGGAGCAGCGGCTGGACATCTGCGTTTTTTGCTCCGGAGGCTGCCGAGAGTGAAAAACGGTGGTTTTGAGGATGGAGTCCACAGGAAAGCAGAGAGGTCCAAAAGGTGTGGGGCATTTGAAGGGGTTCCCGGAGGCAGTGAGGACCAGCATGACTTTTCCCCGCTGGGGCCTTTGCTGTGGGAGCAGCGGCTGGACGTTTGCATATTTTGCTCCGGAGGCTGCTGAGGGTGAAAAACGGTGGTTTTGAGGATGGAGTCCACAGGAAAGCAGAGAGGTCCAAAAGGTGTGGGGCATTTGAAGGGGTTCCCGGAGGCAGTGAGGACCAGCATGACTTTTCCCCGCTGGGGCCTTTGCTGTGGTAGAAGCGGCTGGACGTTTGCGTTTTTTGCTCCGGAGGCTGCCGAGAGTGAAAAACGGTGGTTTTGAGGATGGAGTCCACAGGAAAACAGAGAGGTCCAAAAGGTGTGGGGCATTTGAAGGGGTTCCCGGAGGCAGTGAGGACCAGCATGACATTTCCCCGCTGGGGCCTTTGCTGTGGGAGCAGCGGCTGGACGTTTGCGTTTTTTGCTCCGGAGGCTGCCGAGAGTGAAAAACGGTGGTTTTGAGGATGGAGTCCACAGGAAAGCAGAGAGGTCCAAAAGGTGTGGGGCATTTGAAGGGGTTCCCGGAGGCAGTGAGGACCAGCATGACTTTTCCGCCTTGGAACCTTTGCTGTGGGAACAGCGGCTGGACGTTTGCGTTTTTTGCTCCGGAGGCTGCCGAGAGTGAAAATCGGTGGTTTTGAGGATGGAGTCCACAGGAAAGCAGAGAGGTCCAAAAGGTGTGGGGCATTTGAAGGGGTTCCCGGAGGCAGTGAGGACCAGCATGACTTTTCCCCGCTGGGGCCTTTGCTGTGGGACCAGCGGCTGGACGTTTGCGTTTTTTGCTCCGGAGGCTGCCGAGAGTTAAAATCAGGTGTTTTGAGGATGGAGTCCACAGGAAAGCAGAGAGGTCCAAAAGGTGTGGGGCATTTGAAGGGGTTCCCGGAGGCAGTGAGGACCAGCATGACTTTTCCCCGCTGGGGCCTTTGCTGTGGGAGCAGCGGCTGGACGTTTGCATATTTTGCTCCGGAGGCTGCTGAGGGTGAAAAACGGTGGTTTTGAGGATGGAGTCCACAGGAAAGCAGAGAGGTCCAAAAGGTGTGGGGCATTTGAAGGGGTTCCCGGAGGCAGTGAGGACCAGCATGACTTTTACCCGCTGGGGCTTTGCTGTGGGAGCAGCGGCTGGACGTTTGCGTTTTTTGCTCCGGAGGCTGCCGAGAGTGAAAAACGGTGGTTTTGAGGATGGAGTCCACAGGAAAGCAGAGAGGTCCAAAAGGTGTGGGGCATTTGAAGGGGTTCCCGGAGGCAGTGAGGACCAGCATGACTTTTCCGCCTTGGAACCTTTGCTGTGGGAGCAGCGGCTGGACGTTTGCGTTTTTTGCTCCGGCGGACGCCAAGATTGAAAAACGGTGGTTTTGAGGATGGAGTCCACAGGAAAGCAGAGAGGTCCAAAAGGTGTGGGGCATTTGAAGGGGTTCCCGGAGGCAGTGAGGACCAGCATGACTTTTCCCCGCTGGGGCCTTTGCTGTGGGAGCAGCGGCTGGACGTTTGCGTTTTTTGCTCCGGAGGCTGCCGAGAGTGAAAAACGGTGGTTTTGAGGATGGAGTCCACAGGAAAGCAGAGAGGTCCAAAAGGTGTGGGGCATTTGAAGGGGTTCCCGGAGGCAGTGAGGACCAGCATGACTTTTCCCCGCTGGGGCCTTTGCTGTGGTAGCAGCGGCTGGACGTTTGCGTTTTTTGCTCCGGAGGCTATCGAGAGTGAAAAACGGTGGTTTTGAGGATGGAGTCCACAGGAAAGCAGAGAGGTCCAAAAGGTGTGGGGCATTTGAAGGGGTTCCCGGAGGAAGTGAGGACCAGCATGACTTTTCCCCGCTGGGGCCTTTGCTGTGGGAGCAGCGGCTGGACGTTTGAGCTTTTTGCTCCGGAGGCTGCCGACGGTTAAAAACGGTGGTTTTGAGGATGGAGTCCACAGGAAAGCAGAGAGGTCCAAAAGGTGTGGGGCATTTGAAGGGGTTCCCGGAGGCAGTGAGGACCAGCATGACTTTTCCCCGCTGGGGCCTTTGCTGTGGGAGCAGCGGCTGGACGTTTGCGTTTTTTGCTCCGGAGGCTGCCGAGAGTGAAAAACGGTGGTTTTGAGGATGGAGTCCACATGAAAGCAGAGAGGTCCAAAAGGTGTGGGGCATTTGAAGGGGTTCCCGGAGGCAGTGAGGACCAGCATGACTTTTCCCCGCTGGGGCCTTTGCTGTGGTAGAAGCGGCTGGACGTTTGCGTTTTTTGCTCTGGAGGCTGCCGAGAGTGAAAAACGGTGGTTTTGAGGATGGAGTCCACAGGAAAACAGAGAGGTCCAAAAGGTGTGGGGCATTTGAAGGGGTTCCCGGAGGCAGTGAGGACCAGCATGACTTTTCCCCGCTGGGGCCTTTGCTGTGGGAGCAGCGGCTGGACGTTTGCGTTTTTTGCTCCGAAGGCTGCCGAGAGTGAAAAATGGTGGTTTTGAGGATGGAGTCCACAGGAAAGCAGAGAGGTCCAAAAGGTGTGGGGCATTTGAAGGGGTTCCCGGAGGCAGTGAGGACCAGCATGACTTTTCCCCGCTGGGGCCTTTGCTGTGGGAGCAGCGGCTGGACGTTTGCGTTTTTTGCTCCGGAGGCTGCCGAGAGTGAAAAACGGTGGTTTTGAGGATGGAGTCCACAGGAAAGCAGAGAGGTCCAAAAGGTGTGGTGCATTTGAAGGGGTTCCCGGAGGCAGTGAGGACCAGCATGACTTTTCCCCGCTGGGGCCTTTGCTGTGGTAGCAGCGGCTGGACGTTTGCGTTTTTTGCTCCGGAGGCTATCGAGAGTGAAAAACGGTGGTTTTGAGGATGGATTCCACAGGAAAGCAGAGAGGTCCAAAAGGTGTGGGGCATTTGAAGGGGTTCCCGGAGGCAGTGAGGACGAGCATGACTTTTCCCCGCTGGGGCCTTTGCTGTGGGAGCAGCGGCTGGACGTTTGAGCTTTTTGCTCCGGAGGCTGCCAAGGGTTAAAAACGGTGGTTTTGAGGATGGAGTCCACAGGAAAGCAGAGAGGTCGAAAAGGTATGGGGCATTTGAAGGGGTTCCCGGAGGCAGTGAGGACCAGCATGACTTTTCCCCGCTGGGGCCTTTGCTGTGGGAGCAGCGGCTGGACGTTTGCGTTTTTTGCTCCGGAGGCTGCCGAGAGTGAAAAACGGTGGTTTTGAGGATGGAGTCCACATGAAAGCAGAGAGGTCCAAAAGGTGTGGGGCATTTGAAGGGGTTCCCGGAGGCAGTGAGGACCAGCATGACTTTTCCCCGCTGGGGCCTTTGCTGTGGTAGAAGCGGCTAGACGTTTGCGTTTTTTGCTCCGGAGGCTGCCGAGAGTGAAAAACGGTGGTTTTGAGGATGGAGTCCACAGGAAAACAGAGAGGTCCAAAAGGTGTGGGGCATTTGAAGGGGTTCCCGGAGGCAGTGAGGACCAGCATGACTTTTCCCCGCTGGGGCCTTTGCTGTGGGACCAGCGGCTGGACGTTTGCGTTTTTTGCTCCGGAGGCTGCCGAGAGTGAAAAACGGTGGTTTTGAGGATGGAGTCCACAGGAAAGCAGAGAGGTGCAAAAGGTGTGGGGCATTTGAAGGGGTTCCCGGAGGCAGTGAGGACCAGCATGACTTTTCCCCGCTGGGGCCTTTGCTGTGGAAGCAGCGGCTGGACGTTTGCGTTTTTTGCCCTGGAGGCTGCCGAGAGTGAAAAACGGTGGTTTTGAGGATGGAGTCCACAGGAAAACAGAGAGGTCCAAAAGGTGTGGGGCATTTGAAGGGGTTCCCGGAGGCAGTGAGGACCAGCATGACTTTTCCCCGCTGGGGCCTTTGCTGTGGGAGCAGCGGCTGGACGTTTGCGTTTTTTGCTCCGAAGGCTGCCGAGAGTGAAAAATGGTGGTTTTGAGGATGGAGTCCACAGGAAAGCAGAGAGGTCCAAAAGGTGTGGGGCATTTGAAGGGGTTCCCGGAGGCAGTGAGGACCAGCATGACTTTTCCCCGCTGGGGCCTTTGCTGTGGGAGCAGCGGCTGGACGTTTGTGTTTTTTGCTCCGGAGGCTGCCGAGAGTGAAAAATGGTGGTTTTGAGGATGGAGTCCACAGGAAAGCAGAGAGGTCCAAAAGGTGTGGGGCATTTGAAGGGGTTCCCGGAGGCAGTGAGGACCAGCATGACTTTTCCCCGCTGGGGCCTTTGCTGTGGGAGCAGCGGCTGGACGTTTGTGTTTTTTGCTCCGGAGGCTGCCGAGAGTGAAAAACGGTGGTTTTGAGGATGGAGTCCACAGGAAAGCAGAGAGGTCCAAAAGGTGTGGGGCATTTGAAGGGGTTCCCGGAGGCAGTGAGGACGAGCATGACTTTTCCCCGCTGGGGCCTTTGCTGTGGGAGCAGCGGCTGGACGTTTGAGCTTTTTGCTCCGGAGGCTGCCACGGGTTAAAAACGGTGGTTTTGAGGATGGAGTCCACAGGAAAGCAGAGAGGTCTAAAAGGTATGGGGCATTTGAAGGGGTTCCCGGAGGCAGTGAGGACCAGCATGACTTTTCCCCGCTGGGGCCTTTGCTGTGGGAGCAGCGGCTGGACGTTTGCGTTTTTTGCTCCGGAGGCTGCCGAGAGTGAAAAACGGTGGTTTTGAGGATGGAGTCCACATGAAAGCAGAGAGGTCCAAAAGGTGTGGGGCATTTGAAGGGGTTCCCGGAGGCAGTGAGGACCAGCATGACTTTTCCCCGCTGGGGCCTTTGCTGTGGGACCAGCGGCTGGACGTTTGCGTTTTTTGCTCCGGAGGCTGCCGAGAGTGAAAATCGGTGGTTTTGAGGATGGAGTCCACAGGAAAACAGAGAGGTCCAAAAGGTGTGGGGCATTTGAAGGGGTTCCCGGAGGCAGTGAGGACCAGCATGACTTTTCCCCGCTGGGGCCTTTGCTGTGGGACCAGCGGCTGGACGTTTGCGTTTTTTGCTCCGGAGGCTGCCGAGAGTGAAAAACGGTGGTTTTGAGGATGGAGTCCACAGGAAAGCAGAGAGGTCCAAAAGGTGTGGGGCATTTGAATGGGTTCCCGGAGGCAGTGAGGACCAGCATGACTTTTCCCCGCTGGGGCCTTTGCTGTGGAAGCAGCGGCTGGACGTTTGCGTTTTTTGCTCCGGAGGCTGCCGAGAGTGAAAAACGGTGGTTTTGAGGATGGAGTCCACAGGAAAGCAGAGAGGTCCAAAAGGTGTGGGGCATTTGAAGGGGTTCCCGGAGGCAGTGAGGACCAGCATGACTTTTCCCCGCTGGGGCCTTTGCTGTGGTAGCAGCGGCTGGACGTTTGCGTTTTTTGCTCTGGAGGCTATCGAGAATGAAAAACGGTGGTTTTGAGGATGGAGTCCACAGGAAAGCAGAGAGGTCCAAAAGGTGTGGGGCATTTGAAGGGGTTCCCGGAGGCAGTGAGGACCAGCATGACTTTTCCCCGCTGGGGCCTTTGCTGTGGGAGCAGCGGCTGGACGTTTGAGCTTTTTGCTCCGGAGGCTGCCGAGGGTTAAAAACGGTGGTTTTGAGGATGGATTCCACAGGAAAGCAGAGAGGTCTAAAAGGTATGGGGCATTTGAAGGGGTTCCCGGAGGCAGTGAGGACCAGCATGACTTTTCCCCGCTGGGGCTTTGCTGTGGGAGCAGCGGCTGGACGTTTGCGTTTTTTGCTCCGGAGGCTGCCGAGAGTGAAAAACGGTGGTTTTGAGGATGGAGTCCACATGAAAGCAGAGAGGTCCAAAAGGTGTGGGGCATTTGAAGGGGTTCCCGGAGGCAGTGAGGACCAGCATGACTTTTCCCTGCTGGGGCCTTTGCTGTGGTAGAAGCGGCTGGACGTTTGCGTTTTTTGCTCCGGAGGCTGCCGAGAGTGAAAAATGGTGGTTTTGAGGATGGAGTCCACAGGAAAGCAGAGAGGTCCAAAAGGTGTGGGGCATTTGAAGGGGTTCCCGGAGGCAGTGAGGACCAGCATGACTTTTCCCCGCTGGGGCCTTTGCTGTGGGAGCAGTGGCTGGACGTTTGCGTTTTTGCTCCGGAGGCTGCCGAGAGTGAAAAACGGTGGTTTTGAGGATGGAGTCCACAGGAAAGCAGAGAGGTCCAAAAGGTGTGGGGCATTTGAAGGGGTTCCCGGAGGCAGTGAGGACCAGCATGACTTTTCCCCACTGGGGCCTTTGCTGTGGGAGCAGCGGCTGGACGTTTGCGCTTTTTGCTCCGGAGGCTATCGAGAGTGAAAAACGGTGGTTTTGAGGATGGAGTCCACAGGAAAGCAGAGAGGTCCAAAAGGTGTGGGGCATTTGAAGGGGTTCCCGGAGGCAGTGAGGACCAGCATGACTTTTCCCCGCTGGGGCCTTTGCTGTGGGAGCAGCGGCTGGACGTTTGAGCTTTTTGCTCCGGAGGCTGCCGAGGGTTAAAAACGGTGGTTTTGAGGATGGAGTCCACAGGAAAGCAGAGAGGTCTAAAAGGTGTGGGGCATTTGAAGGGGTTCCCGGAGGCAGTGAGGACCAGCATGACTTTTCCCCGCTGGGGCCTTTGCTGTGGGAGCAGCGGCTGGACGTTTGCGTTTTTTGCTCCGGAGGCTGCCGAGAGTGAAAAACGGTGGTTTTGAGGATGGAGTCCACAGGAAAGCAGAGAGGTCCAAAAGGTGTGGGGCATTTGAAGGGGTTCCCGGAGGCAGTGAGGACCAGCATGACTTTTCCCCGCTGGGGCCTTTGCTGTGGTAGAAGCGGCTGGACGTTTGCGTTTTTTGCTCCGGAGGCTGCCGAGAGTGAAAAACGGTGGTTTTGAGGATGGAGTCCACAGGAAAACAGAGAGGTCCAAAAGGTGTGGGGCATTTGAAGGGGTTCCCGGAGGCAGTGAGGACCAGCATGACTTTTCCCCGCTGGGGCCTTTGCTGTGGGAGCAGCGGCTGGACGTTTGCGTTTTTTGCTCCGGAGGCTGCCGAGAGTGAAAAACGGTGGTTTTGAGGATGGAGTCCACAGGAAAACAGAGTTCCAAAAGGTGTGGGGCATTTGAAGGGGTTCCCGGAGGCAGTGAGGACCAGCATGACTTTTCCGCCTTGGAACCTTTGCTGTGGGAGCAGCGGCTGGACGTTTGCGTTTTTTGCTCCGGCGGATGCCAAGAGTGAAAAATGGTGGTTTTGAGGATGGAGTCCACAGGAAAGCAGAGAGGTCCAAAAGGTGTGGGGCATTTGAAGGGGTTCCCGGAGGCAGTGAGGACCAGCATGACTTTTCCCCGCTGGGGCCTTTGCTGTGGGAGCAGCGGCTGGACGTTTGAGCTTTTTGCTCCGGAGGCTGCCGAGGGTTAAACACGGTGCTTTTGAGGATGGAGTCCACAGGAAAGCAGAGAGGTCTAAAAGGTATGGGGCATTTGAAGGGGTTCCCGGAGGCAGTGAGGACCAGCATGACTTTTCCGCCTTGGAACCTTTGCTGTGGGAGCAGCGGCTGGACGTTTGCGTTTTTTGCTCCGGAGGCTGCCGAGAGTGAAAAATGGTGGTTTTGAGGATGGAGTCCACAGGAAAACAGAGAGGTCCAAAAGGTGTGGGGCATTTGAAGGGATTCCCGGAGGCAGTGAGGACCAGCATGACTTTTCCTCCTTGGAACCTTTGCTGTGGGAGCAGCGGCTGGACGTTTGCGTTTTTTGCTCCGGCGGATGCCAAGATTGAAAAATGGTGGTTTTGAGGATGGAGTCCACACGAAAGCAGAGAGGTCCAAAAGGTGTGGGGCATTTGAAGGGGTTCCCGGAGGCAGTGAGGACCAGCATGACTTTTCCCCGCTGGGGCCTTTGCTGTGGGAGCAGCGGCTGGACGTTTGAGCTTTTTGCTCCGGAGGCTGCCGAGGGTTAAAAACGGTGGTTTTGAGGATGGAGTCCACAGGAAAGCAGAGAGGTCTAAAAGGTATGGGGCATTTGAAGGGGTTCCCGGAGGCAGTGAGGACCAGCATGACTTTTCCCCGCTGGGGCCTTTGCTGTGGGAGCAGCGGCTGGACGTTTGCGTTTTTTGCTCCGGACGCTGCCGAGAGTGAAAAACGGTGGTTTTGAGGATGGAGTCCACATGAAAGCAGAGAGGTCCAAAAGGTGTGGGGCATTTGAAGGGGTTCCCGGAGGCAGTGAGGACCAGCATGACTTTTCCCCGCTGGGGCCTTTGCTGTGGTAGAAGCGGTAGGACGTTTGCGTTTTTTGCTCTGTAGGCTGCCGAGAGTGAAAAACGGTGGTTTTGAGGATGGAGTCCACAGGAAAGCAGAGAGGTCCAAAAGGTGTGGGGCATTTGAAGGGGTTCCCGGAGGCAGTGAGGACCAGCATGACTTTTCCCCGCTGGGGCCTTTGCTGTGGGAGCAGCGGCTGGACGTTTGCGTTTTTTGCTCCGGAGGCTGCCGAGAGTGAAAAACGGTGGTTTTGAGGATGGAGTCCACAGGAAAGCAGAGAGGTCCAAAATGTGTGGGGCATTTGAAGGGGTTCCCGGAGGCAGTGAGGACCAGCATGACTTTTCCGTCTTGGAACCTTTGCTGTGGGCGCAGCGGCTGGACGTTTGCGTTTTTTGCTCCGGCGGATGCCAAGATTGAAAAACGGTGGTTTTGAGGATGGAGTCCACATGAAAGCAGAGAGGTCCAAAAGGTGTGGGGCATTTGAAGGGGTTTCTGGAGGCAGTGAGGACCAGCATGACTTTTCCCCGCTGGGGCCTTTGCTGTGGGAGCAGCGGCTGGACGTTTGAGCTTTTTGCTCCGGAGGCTGCCGAGGGTTTAAAACGGTGGTTTTGAGGATGGAGTCCACAGGAAAGCAGAGAGGTCTAAAAGGTATGGGGCATTTGAAGGGGTTCCCGGAGGCAGTGAGGACCAGCATGACTTTTCCCCGCTGGGGCATTTGCTGTGGGAGCAGCGGCTGGACGTTTGCGTTTTTTGCTCCGGACGCTGCCGAGAGTGAAAAACGGTGGTTTTGAGGATGGAGTCCACAGGAAAGCAGAGAGGTCCAAAAGGTGTGGGGCATTTGAAGGGGTTCCCGGAGGCAGTGAGGACCAGCATGACTTTTCCGCCTTGGAACCTTTGCTGTGGGAGCAGCGGCTGGACGTTTGAGTTTTTTGCTCCGGAGGCTGCCGAGAGTGAAAAACGGTGGTTTTGAGGATGGAGTCCACAGGAAAGCAGAGAGGTCCAAAAGGTGTGGGGCATTTGAAGGGGTTCCCGGAGGCAGTGAGGACCAGCATGACTTTTCCCCGCTGGGGCCTTTGCTGTGGGAGCAGCGGCTGGACGTTTGAGCTTTTTGCTCCGGAGGCTGCCGAGG
The DNA here is from genome assembly GCF_965231255.1 of Vanellus vanellus. Classification (NCBI taxonomy): domain Eukaryota; kingdom Metazoa; phylum Chordata; class Aves; order Charadriiformes; family Charadriidae; genus Vanellus; species Vanellus vanellus. The sequence continues at coordinate 81,707 of NW_028128463.1, read as the reverse complement.
GTTAAAAACGGTGGTTTTGAGGATGGAGTCCACAGGAAAGCAGAGAGGTCTAAAACGTATGGGGCATTTGAAGGGGTTCCCGGAGGCAGTGAGGACCAGCATGACTTTTCCCCGCTGGGGCCTTTGCTGTGGGAGCAGCGGCTGGACGTTTGCGTTTTTTGCTCCGGAGGCTGCTGAGAGTGAAAAACGGTGGTTTTGAGGATGGAGTCCACAGGAAAACAGAGAGGTCCAAAAGGTGTGGGGCATTTGAAGGGGTTCCCAGAGGCAGTGAGGACCAGCATGACTTTTCCGCCTTGGAACCTTTGCTGTGGGAGCAGCGGCTGGACGTTTGCGTTTTTTGCTCTGGCGGATGCCAAGATTGAAAAACGGTGGTTTTGAGGATGGAGTCCACAGGAAAGCAGAGAGGTCCAAAAGGTGTGGGGCATTTGAAGGGGTTCCCGGAGGCAGTGAGGACCAGCATGACTTTTCCCCGCTGGGGCCTTTGCTGTGGGACCAGCGGCTGGACGTTTGCGTTTTTTGCTCCGGAGGCTGCCGAGAGTGAAAAATAGTGATTTTGAGGATGGAGTCCACAGGAAAACAGAGAGGTCCAAAAGGTGTGGGGCATTTGAAGGGGTTCCCGGAGGCAGTGAGGACCAGCATGACTTTTCCCCGCTGGGTTCTTTGCTGTGGGAGCAGCGGCTGGACGTTTGCGTTTTTTGCTCCGGAGGCTGCCGAGAGTGAAAAACGGTGGTTTTGAGGATGGAGTCCACAGGAAAGCAGAGAGGTCCAAAAGGTGTGGGGCATTTGAAGGGGTTCCCGGAGGCAGTGAGGACCAGCATGACTTTTCCGCCTTGGAACCTTTGCTGTGGGAGCAGCGGCTGGACGTTTGCGTTTTTTGCTCCGGAGGCTGCCGAGAGTGAAAAACTGTGGTTTTGAGGATGGAGTCCACAGGAAAGCAGAGAGGTCCAAAAGGTGTGGGGCATTTGAAGGGGTTCCCGGAGGCAGTGAGGACCAGCATGACTTTTCCCCGCTGGGGCCTTTGCTGTGGGAGCAGCGGCTGGACGTTTGCGTTTTTTGCTCCGGAGGCTGCCGAGAGTGAAAAACGGTGATTTTGAGGATGGAGTCCACAGGAAAGCAGAGAGGTCCAAAAGGTATGGGGCATTTGAAGGGGTTCCCGGAGGCAGTGAGGACCAGCATGACTTTTCCCCGCTGGGGCCTTTGCTGTGGGAGCAGCGGCTGGACGTTTGCGTTTTTTGCTCCGGACGCTGCCGAGAGTGAAAAACGGTGGTTTTGAGGATGGAGTCCACATGAAAGCAGAGAGGTCCAAAAGGTGTGGGGCATTTGAAGGGGTTCCCGGAGGCAGTGAGGACCAGCATGACTTGTCCCCGCTGGGGCCTTTGCTGTGGGAGCAGCGGCTGGACGTTTGCGTTTTTTGCTCTGGAGGCTGCCAAGAGTGAAAAACGGTGGTTTTGAGGATGGAGTCCACAGGAAAGCAGAGAGGTCCAAAAGGTGTGGGGCATTTGAAGGGGTTCCCGGAGGCAGTGAGGACCAGCATGACTTTTCCCCGCTGGGGCCTTTGCTGTGGGAGCAGCGGCTGGACGTTTGCGTTTTTTGCTCCGGAGGCTGCCGAGAGTGAAAAACGGTGGTTTTGAGGATGGAATCCACAGGAAAGCAGAGAGGTCCAAAAGGTGTGGGGCATTTGAAGGGGTTCCCGGAGGCAGTGAGGACCAGCATGACTTTTCCGCCTTGGAACCTTTGCTGTGGGAGCAGCGGCTGGACGTTTGCGTTTTTTGCTCCGGAGGCTGCCGAGAGTGAAAAACGGTGGTTTTGAGGATGGAGTCCACAGGAAAGCAGAGAGGTCCAAAAGGTGTGGGGCATTTGAAGGGGTTCCCGGAGGCAGTGAGGACCAGCATGACTTTTCCCCGCTGGGGCCTTTGCTGTGGGACCAGCGGCTGGACGTTTGCGTTTTTTGCTCCGGAGGCTGCCGAGAGTGAAAAACGGTGGTTTTGAGGATGGAGTCCACAGGAAAGCAGAGAGGTGCAAAAGGTGTGGGGCATTTGAAGGGGTTCCCGGAGGCAGTGAGGACCAGCATGACTTTTCCCCGCTGGGGCCTTTGCTGTGGAAGCAGCGGCTGGACGTTTGCGTTTTTTGCTCCGGAGGCTGCCGAGAGTGAAAAATGGTGGTTTTGAGGATGGAGTCCACAGGAAAGCAGAGAGGTGCAAAAGGTGTGGGGCATTTGAAGGGGTTCCCGGAGGCAGTGAGGACCAGCATGACTTTTCCCCGCTGGGGCCTTTGCTGTGGGAGCAGCGGCTGGACGTTTGCGTTTTTTGCTCCGGAGGCTGCCGAGAGTGAAAAACGGTGGTTTTGAGGATGGAGTCCACAGGAAAGCAGAGAGGTCCAAAAGGTGTGGGGCATTTGAAGGGGTTCCCGGAGGCAGTGAGGACCAGCATGACTTTTCCCCGCTGGGGCCTTTGCTGTGGTAGCAGCGGCTGGACGTTTGCGTTTTTTGCTCCGGAGGCTATCGAGAATGAAAAACGGTGGTTTTGAGGATGGAGTCCACAGGAAAGCAGAGAGGTCCAAAAGGTGTGGGGCATTTGAAGGGGTTCCCGGAGGCAGTGAGGACCAGCATGACTTTTCCCCGCTGGGGCCTTTGCTGTGGGAGCAGCGGCTGGACGTTTGAGCTTTTTTCTCCGGAGGCTGCCGAGGGTTAAAAACGGTGGTTTTGAGGATGGAGTCCACAGGAAAGCAGAGAGGTCTAAAAGGTATGGGGCGTTTGAAGGGGTTCCCGGAGGCAGTGAGGACCAGCATGACTTTTCCCCGCTGGGGCCTTTGCTGTGGGAGCAGCGGCTGGACGTTTGCGTTTTTTGCTCCGGAGGCTGCCGAGAGTGAAAAACGGTGGTTTTGAGGATGGAGTCCACATGAAAGCAGAGAGGTCCAAAAGGTGTGGGGCATTTGAAGGGGTTCCCGGAGGCAGTGAGGACCAGCATGACTTTTCCCTGCTGGGGCCTTTGCTGTGGTAGAAGCGGCTGGACGTTTGCGTTTTTTGCTCCGGAGGCTGCCGAGAGTGAAAAACGGTGGTTTTGAGGATGGAGTCCACAGGAAAACAGAGAGGTCCAAAAGGTGTGGGGCATTTGAAGGGGTTCCCGGAGGCAGTGAGGACCAGCATGACTTTTCCCCGCTGGGGCCTTTGCTGTGGGAGCAGCGGCTGGACGTTTGCGTTTTTTGCTCCGGAGGCTGCCGAGAGTGAAAAATGGTGGTTTTGAGGATGGAGTCCACAGGAAAGCAGAGAGGTCCAAAAGGTGTGGGGCATTTGAAGGGGTTCCCGGAGGCAGTGAGGACCAGCATGACTTTTCCCCGCTGGGGCCTTTGCTGTGGGAGCAGTGGCTGGACGTTTGCGTTTTTTGCTCCGGAGGCTGCCGAGAGTGAAAAACGGTGGTTTTGAGGATGGAGTCCACAGGAAAGCAGAGAGGTCCAAAAGGTGTGGGGCATTTGAAGGGGTTCCCGGAGGCAGTGAGGACCAGCATGACTTTTCCCCACTGGGGCCTTTGCTGTGGGAGCAGTGGCTGGACGTTTGCGCTTTTTGCTCCGGAGGCTATCGAGAGTGAAAAACGGTGGTTTTGAGGATGGAGTCCACAGGAAAGCAGAGAGGTCCAAAAGGTGTGGGGCATTTGAAGGGGTTCCCGGAGGCAGTGAGGACCAGCATGACTTTTCCCCGCTGGGGCCTTTGCTGTGGGAGCAGCGGCTGGACGTTTGAGCTTTTTGCTCCGGAGGCTGCCGAGGGTTAAAAACGGTGGTTTTGAGGATGGAGTCCACAGGAAAGCAGAGAGGTCTAAAAGGTATGGGGCATTTGAAGGGGTTCCCGGAGGCAGTGAGGACCAGCATGACTTTTCCCCGCTGGGGCCTTTGCTGTGGTAGAAGCGGCTGGACGTTTGCGTTTTTTGCTCCGGAGGCTGCCGAGAGTGAAAAACGGTGGTTTTGAGGATGGAGTCCACAGGAAAACAGAGAGGTCCAAAAGGTGTGGGGCATTTGAAGGGGTTCCCGGAGGCAGTGAGGACCAGCATGACTTTTCCCCGCTGGGGCCTTTGCTGTGGGAGCAGCGGCTGGACGTTTGCGTTTTTTGCTCCGGAGGCTGCCGAGGGTTAAAAACGGTGGTTTTGAGGATGGAGTCCACAGGAAAGCAGAGAGGTCTAAAAGGTATGGGGCATTTGAAGGGGTTCCCGGAGGCAGTGAGGACCAGCATGACTTTTCCCCGCTGGGGCATTTGCTGTGGGAGCAGCGGCTGGACGTTTGCGTTTTTTGCTCCGGAGGCTGCCGAGAGTGAAAAACGGTGGTTTTGAGGATGGAGTCCACATGAAAGCAGAGAGGTCCAAAAGGTGTGGGGCATTTGAAGGGGTTCCCGGAGGCAGTGAGGACAAGCATGACTTGTCCCCGCTGGGGCCTTTGCTGTGGGAGCAGCGGCTGGACTTTTGCGTTTTTTGCTCCGGAGGCTGCCGAGAGTGAAAAACGGTGGTTTTGAGGGTGGATTCCACAGGAAAGCAGAGAGTTCCAAAAGGTGTGGGGCATTTGAAGGGGTTCCCGGAGGCAGTGAGGACCAGCATGACTTTTCCCCGCTGGGGCCTTTGCTGTGGGAGCAGCGGCTGGACGTTTGCGTTTTTTGCTCTGGAGGCTGCCAAGAGTGAAAAACGGTGGTTTTGAGGATGGAGTCCACAGGAAAACAGAGAGGTCCAAAAGGTGTGGGGCATTTGAAGGGGTTCCCGGAGGCAGTGAGGACCAGCATGACTTTTCCCCGCTGGGGCCTTTGCTGTGGGAGCAGCGGCTGGACGTTTGCGTTTTTTGCTCCGGAGGCTGCCGAGAGTGAAAAATGGTGGTTTTGAGGATGGAATCCACAGGAAAGCAGAGAGGTCCAAAAGGTGTGGGGCATTTGAAGGGGTTCCCGGAGGCAGTGAGGACCAGCATGACTTTTCCGCCTTGGAACCTTTGCTGTGGGAGCAGCGGCTGGACGTTTGCGTTTTTTGCTCCGGAGGCTGCCGAGAGTGAAAAACTGTGGTTTTGAGGATGGAGTCCACAGGAAAGCAGAGAGGTCCAAAAGGTGTGGTGCATTTGAAGGGGTTCCCGGAGGCAGTGAGGACCAGCATGACTTTTCCCCGCTGGGGCCTTTGCTGTGGGAGCAGCGGCTGGACGTTTGCGGTTTTTCCTCCGGAGGCTGCCAAGAGTGAAAAACGGTGATTTTGAGGATGGAGTCCACAGGAAAGCAGAGAGGTCTAAAAGGTATGGGGCATTTGAAGGGGTTCCCGGAGGCAGTGAGGACCAGCATGACTTGTCCCCGCTGGGGCCTTTGCTGTGGGAGCAGCGGCTGGACGTTTGCGTTTTTTGCTCCGGAGGCTGCCAAGAGTGAAAAACGGTGGTTTTGAGGATGGAGTCCACAGGAAAGCAGAGAGGTCCAAAAGGTGTGGGGCATTTGAAGGGGTTCCCGGAGGCAGTGAGGACCAGCATGACTTTTCCCCGCTGGGGCCTTTGCTGTGGGAGCAGCGGCTGGACGTTTGCGTTTTTTGCTCCGGAGGCTGCCGAGAGTGAAAAACGGTGGTTTTGAGGATGGAATCCACAGGAAAGCAGAGAGATCCAAAAGGTGTGGGGCATTTGAAGGGGTTCCCGGAGGCAGTGAGGACCAGCATGACTTTTCCGCCTTGGAACCTTTGCTGTGGGAGCAGCGGCTGGACGTTTGCGTTTTTTGCTCCGGAGGCTGCCGAGAGTGAAAAACGGTGGTTTTGAGGATGGAGTCCACAGGAAAGCAGAGAGGTCCAAAAGGTATGGGGCATTTGAAGGGGTTCCCGGAGGCAGTGAGGACCAGCATGACTTTTCCCCGCTGGGGCCTTTGCTGTGGGAGCAGCGGCTGGACGTTTGAGCTTTTTGCTCCGGAGGCTGCCGAGGGTTAAAAACGGTGGTTTTGAGGATGGAGTCCTCAGGAAAGCAGAGAGGTCTAAAAGGTATGGGGCATTTGAAGGGGTTCCCGGAGGCAGTGAGGACCAGCATGACTTTTCCGCCTTGGAACCTTTGCTGTGGGAGCAGCGGCTGGACGTTTGCGTTTTTTGCTCCGGAGGCTGCCGAGAGTGAAAAACGGTGGTTTTGAGGATGGAGTCCACAGGAAAGCAGAGAGGTCCAAAAGGTATGGGGCATTTGAAGGGGTTCCCGGAGGCAGTGAGGACCAGCATGACTTTTCCCCGCTGGGGCCTTTGCTGTGGGAGCAGCGGCTGGACGTTTGAGCTTTTTGCTCCGGAGGCTGCCGAGGGTTAAAAACGGTGGTTTTGAGGATGGAGTCCTCAGGAAAGCAGAGAGGTCTAAAAGGTATGGGGCATTTTAAGGGGTTCCTGGAGGCAGTGAGGACCAGCATGACTTTTCCCCGCTGGGGCCTTTGCTGTGGGAGCAGCGGCTGGACGTTTGCGTTTTTTGCTCCGGAGGCTATCGAGAGTGAAAAACGGTGGTTTTGAGGATGGAGTCCACAGGAAAGCAGAGAGGTCCAAAAGGTGTGGGGCATTTGAAGGGGTTCCTGGAGGCAGTGAGGACCAGCATGACTTTTCCCCGCTGGGGCCTTTGCTGTGGGAGCAGCGGCTGGACGTTTGAGCTTTTTGCTCCGGAGGCTGCCGAGGGTTTAAAACGGTGGTTTTGAGGATGGAGTCCACAGGAAAGCAGAGAGGTCTAAAAGGTATGGGGCATTTGAAGGGGTTCCCGGAGGCAGTGAGGACCAGCATGACTTTTCCCCGCTGGGGCATTTGCTGTGGGAGCAGCGGCTGGACGTTTGCGTTTTTTGCTCCGGACGCTGCCGAGAGTGAAAAACGGTGGTTTTGAGGATGGAGTCCACAGGAAAGCAGAGAGGTCCAAAAGGTGTGGGGCATTTGAAGGGGTTCCCGGAGGCAGTGAGGACCAGCATGACTTTTCCCCGCTGGGGCCTTTGCTGTGGGAGCAGCGGCTGGACGTTTGAGTTTTTTGCTCCGGAGGCTGCCGAGAGTGAAAAACGGTGGTTTTGAGGATGGAGTCCACAGGAAAGCAGAGAGGTCCAAAAGGTGTGGGGCATTTGAAGGGGTTCCCGGAGGCAGTGAGGACCAGCATGACTTTTCCCCGCTGGGGCCTTTGCTGTGGGAGCAGCGGCTGGACGTTTGAGCTTTTTGCTCCGGAGGCTGCCGAGGGTTAAAAACGGTGGTTTTGAGGATGGAGTCCACAGGAAAGCAGAGAGGTCTAAAACGTATGGGGCATTTGAAGGGGTTCCCGGAGGCAGTGAGGACCAGCATGACTTTTCCCCGCTGGGGCCTTTGCTGTGGGACCAGCGGCTGGACGTTTGCGTTTTTTGCTCCGGAGGCTGCTGAGAGTGAAAAACGGAGGTTTTGAGGATGGAGTCCACAGGAAAACAGAGAGGTCCAAAAGGTGTGGGGCATTTGAAGGGGTTCCCAGAGGCAGTGAGGACCAGCATGACTTTTCCGCCTTGGAACCTTTGCTGTGGGAGCAGCGGCTGGACGTTTGCGTTTTTTGCTCTGGCGGATGCCAAGATTGAAAAACGGTGGTTTTGAGGATGGAGTCCACAGGAAAGCAGAGAGGTCCAAAAGGTGTGGGGCATTTGAAGGGGTTCCCGGAGGCAGTGAGGACCAGCATGACTTTTCCCCGCTGGGGCCTTTGCTGTGGGACCAGCGGCTGGACGTTTGCGTTTTTTGCTCCGGAGGCTGCCGAGAGTGAAAAATGGTGATTTTGAGGATGGAGTCCACAGGAAAACAGAGAGGTCCAAAAGGTGTGGGGCATTTGAAGGGGTTCCCGGAGGCAGTGAGGACCAGCATGACTTTTCCCCGCTGGGTTCTTTGCTGTGGGAGCAGCGGCTGGACGTTTGCGTTTTTTGCTCCGGAGGCTGCCGAGAGTGAAAAACGGTGGTTTTGAGGATGGAGTCCACAGGAAAGCAGAGAGGTCCAAAAGGTGTGGGGCATTTGAAGGGGTTCCCGGAGGCAGTGAGGACCAGCATGACTTTTCCGCCTTGGAACCTTTGCTGTGGGAGCAGCGGCTGGACGTTTGCGTTTTTTGCTCCGGAGGCTGCCGAGAGTGAAAAACTGTGGTTTTGAGGATGGAGTCCACAGGAAAGCAGAGAGGTGCAAAAGGTGTGGGGCATTTGAAGGGGTTCCCGGAGGCAGTGAGGACCAGCATGACTTTTCCCCGCTGGGGCCTTTGCTGTGGGAGCAGCGGCTGGACGTTTGCGTTTTTTGCTCCGGAGGCTGCCAAGAGTGAAAAACGGTGATTTTGAGGATGGAGTCCACAGGAAAGCAGAGAGGTCTAAAAGGTATGGGGCATTTGAAGGGGTTCCCAGAGGCAGTGAGGACCAGCATGACTTTTCCCCGCTGGGGCCTTTGCTGTGGGAGCAGCGGCTGGACGTTTGCGTTTTTTGCTCCGGACGCTGCCGAGAGTGAAAAACGGTGGTTTTGAGGATGGAGTCCACATGAAAGCAGAGAGGTCCAAAAGGTGTGGGGCATTTGAAGGGGTTCCCGGAGGCAGTGAGGACCAGCATGACTTGTCCCCGCTGGGGCCTTTGCTGTGGGAGCAGCGGCTGGACGTTTGCGTTTTTTGCTCTGGAGGCTGCCAAGAGTGAAAAACGGTGGTTTTGAGGATGGAGTCCACAGGAAAGCAGAGAGGTCCAAAAGGTGTGGGGCATTTGAAGGGGTTCCCGGAGGCAGTGAGGACCAGCATGACTTTTCCCCGCTGGGGCCTTTGCTGTGGGAGCAGCGGCTGGACGTTTGCGTTTTTTGCTCCGGAGGCTGCCGAGAGTGAAAAACGGTGGTTTTGAGGATGGAATCCACAGGAAAGCAGAGAGGTCCAAAAGGTGTGGGGCATTTGAAGGGGTTCCCGGAGGCAGTGAGGACCAGCATGACTTTTCCGCCTTGGAACCTTTGCTGTGGGAGCAGCGGCTGGACGTTTGCGTTTTTTGCTCCGGAGGCTGCCGAGAGTGAAAAACGGTGGTTTTGAGGATGGAGTCCACAGGAAAGCAGAGAGGTCCAAAAGGTGTGGGGCATTTGAAGGGGTTCCCGGAGGCAGTGAGGACCAGCATGACTTTTCCCCGCTGGGGCCTTTGCTGTGGGACCAGCGGCTGGACGTTTGCGTTTTTTGCTCCGGAGGCTGCCGAGAGTGAAAAACGGTGGTTTTGAGGATGGAGTCCACAGGAAAGCAGAGAGGTGCAAAAGGTGTGGGGCATTTGAAGGGGTTCCCGGAGGCAGTGAGGACCAGCATGACTTTTCCCCGCTGGGGCCTTTGCTGTGGAAGCAGCGGCTGGACGTTTGCGTTTTTTGCTCCGGAGGCTGCCGAGAGTGAAAAATGGTGGTTTTGAGGATGGAGTCCACAGGAAAGCAGAGAGGTGCAAAAGGTGTGGGGCATTTGAAGGGGTTCCCGGAGGCAGTGAGGACCAGCATGACTTTTCCCCGCTGGGGCCTTTGCTGTGGGAGCAGCGGCTGGACGTTTGCGTTTTTTGCTCCGGAGGCTGCCGAGAGTGAAAAACGGTGGTTTTGAGGATGGAGTCCACAGGAAAACAGAGAGGTCCAAAAGGTGTGGGGCATTTGAAGGGGTTCCCGGAGGCAGTGAGGACCAGCATGACTTTTCCCCGCTGGGGCCTTTGCTGTGGTAGCAGCGGCTGGACGTTTGCGTTTTTTGCTCCGGAGGCTATCGAGAATGAAAAACGGTGGTTTTGAGGATGGAGTCCACAGGAAAGCAGAGAGGTCCAAAAGGTGTGGGGCATTTGAAGGGGTTCCCGGAGGCAGTGAGGACCAGCATGACTTTTCCCCGCTGGGGCCTTTGCTGTGGGAGCAGCGGCTGGACGTTTGAGCTTTTTTCTCCGGAGGCTGCCGAGGGTTAAAAACGGTGGTTTTGAGGATGGAGTCCACAGGAAAGCAGAGAGGTCTAAAAGGTATGGGGCGTTTGAAGGGGTTCCCGGAGGCAGTGAGGACCAGCATGACTTTTCCCCGCTGGGGCCTTTGCTGTGGGAGCAGCGGCTGGACGTTTGCGTTTTTTGCTCCGGAGGCTGCCGAGAGTGAAAAACGGTGGTTTTGAGGATGGAGTCCACATGAAAGCAGAGAGGTCCAAAAGGTGTGGGGCATTTGAAGGGGTTCCCGGAGGCAGTGAGGACCAGCATGACTTTTCCCTGCTGGGGCCTTTGCTGTGGTAGAAGCGGCTGGACGTTTGCGTTTTTTGCTCCGGAGGCTGCCGAGAGTGAAAAACGGTGGTTTTGAGGATGGAGTCCACAGGAAAACAGAGAGGTCCAAAAGGTGTGGGGCATTTGAAGGGGTTCCCGGAGGCAGTGAGGACCAGCATGACTTTTCCCCGCTGGGGCCTTTGCTGTGGGAGCAGCGGCTGGACGTTTGCGTTTTTTGCTCCGGAGGCTGCCGAGAGTGAAAAATGGTGGTTTTGAGGATGGAGTCCACAGGAAAGCAGAGAGGTCCAAAAGGTGTGGGGCATTTGAAGGGGTTCCCGGAGGCAGTGAGGACCAGCATGACTTTTCCCCGCTGGGGCCTTTGCTGTGGGAGCAGTGGCTGGACGTTTGCGTTTTTTGCTCCGGAGGCTGCCGAGAGTGAAAAACGGTGGTTTTGAGGATGGAGTCCACAGGAAAGCAGAGAGGTCCAAAAGGTGTGGGGCATTTGAAGGGGTTCCCGGAGGCAGTGAGGACCAGCATGACTTTTCCCCACTGGGGCCTTTGCTGTGGGAGCAGTGGCTGGACGTTTGCGCTTTTTGCTCCGGAGGCTATCGAGAGTGAAAAACGGTGGTTTTGAGGATGGAGTCCACAGGAAAGCAGAGAGGTCCAAAAGGTGTGGGGCATTTGAAGGGGTTCCCGGAGGCAGTGAGGACCAGCATGACTTTTCCCCGCTGGGGCCTTTGCTGTGGGAGCAGCGGCTGGACGTTTGAGCTTTTTGCTCCGGAGGCTGCCGAGGGTTAAAAACGGTGGTTTTGAGGATGGAGTCCACAGGAAAGCAGAGAGGTCTAAAAGGTATGGGGCATTTGAAGGGGTTCCCGGAGGCAGTGAGGACCAGCATGACTTTTCCCCGCTGGGGCCTTTGCTGTGGTAGAAGCGGCTGGACGTTTGCGTTTTTTGCTCCGGAGGCTGCCGAGAGTGAAAAACGGTGGTTTTGAGGATGGAGTCCACAGGAAAGCAGAGAGGTCCAAAAGGTGTGGGGCATTTGAAGGGGTTCCCGGAGGCAGTGAGGACCAGCATGACTTTTCCCCGCTGGGGCCTTTGCTGTGGGAGCAGCGGCTGGACGTTTGCGTTTTTTGCTCCGGAGGCTGCCGAGAGTGAAAAACGGTGGTTTTGAGGATGGAGTCCACAGGAAAGCAGAGAGGTCCAAAAGGTATGGGGCATTTGAAGGGGTTCCCGGAGGCAGTGAGGACCAGCATGACTTTTCCCCGCTGGGGCATTTGCTGTGGGAGCAGCGGCTGGACGTTTGCGTTTTTTGCTCCGGAGGCTGCCGAGAGTGAAAAACGGTGGTTTTGAGGATGGAGTCCACAGGAAAGCAGAGAGGTCCAAAAGGTGTGGGGCATTTGAAGGGGTTCCCGGAGGCAGTGAGGACCAGCATGACTTGTCCCCGCTGGGGCCTTTGCTGTGGGAGCAGCGGCTGGACTTTTGCGTTTTTTGCTCCGGAGGCTGCCGAGAGTGAAAAACGGTGGTTTTGAGGGTGGATTCCACAGGAAAGCAGAGAGTTCCAAAAGGTGTGGGGCATTTGAAGGGGTTCCCGGAGGCAGTGAGGACCAGCATGACTTTTCCCCGCTGGGGCCTTTGCTGTGGGAGCAGCGGCTGGACGTTTGCGTTTTTTGCTCTGGAGGCTGCCAAGAGTGAAAAACGGTGGTTTTGAGGATGGAGTCCATAGGAAAGCAGAGAGGTCCAAAAGGTGTGGGGCATTTGAAGGGGTTCCCGGAGGCAGTGAGGACCAGCATGACTTTTCCCCGCTGGGGCCTTTGCTGTGGGAGCAGCGGCTGGACGTTTGCGTTTTTTGCTCCGGAGGCTGCCGAGAGTGAAAAATGGTGGTTTTGAGGATGGAATCCACAGGAAAGCAGAGAGGTCCAAAAGGTGTGGGGCATTTGAAGGGGTTCCCGGAGGCAGTGAGGACCAGCATGACTTTTCCGCCTTGGAACCTTTGCTGTGGGAGCAGCGGCTGGACGTTTGCGTTTTTTGCTCCGGAGGCTGCCGAGAGTGAAAAACTGTGGTTTTGAGGATGGAGTCCACAGGAAAGCAGAGAGGTCCAAAAGGTGTGGTGCATTTGAAGGGGTTCCCGGAGGCAGTGAGGACCAGCATGACTTTTCCCCGCTGGGGCCTTTGCTGTGGGAGCAGCGGCTGGACGTTTGCGGTTTTTCCTCCGGAGGCTGCCAAGAGTGAAAAACGGTGATTTTGAGGATGGAGTCCACAGGAAAGCAGAGAGGTCTAAAAGGTATGGGGCATTTGAAGGGGTTCCCGGAGGCAGTGAGGACCAGCATGACTTTTCCCCGCTGGGGCCTTTGCTGTGGGACCAGCGGCTGGACGTTTGCGTTTTTTGCTCCGGAGGCTGCCGAGAGTGAAAAACGGTGGTTTTGAGGATGGAATCCACAGGAAAGCAGAGAGATCCAAAAGGTGTGGGGCATTTGAAGGGGTTCCCGGAGGCAGTGAGGACCAGCATGACTTTTCCGCCTTGGAACCTTTGCTGTGGGAGCAGCGGCTGGACGTTTGCGTTTTTTGCTCCGGAGGCTGCCGAGAGTGAAAAACGGTGGTTTTGAGGATGGAGTCCACAGGAAAGCAGAGAGGTCCAAAAGGTATGGGGCATTTGAAGGGGTTCCCGGAGGCAGTGAGGACCAGCATGACTTTTCCCCGCTGGGGCCTTTGCTGTGGGAGCAGCGGCTGGACGTTTGAGCTTTTTGCTCCGGAGGCTGCCGAGGGTTAAAAACGGTGGTTTTGAGGATGGAGTCCTCAGGAAAGCAGAGAGGTCTAAAAGGTATGGGGCATTTGAAGGGGTTCCCGGAGGCAGTGAGGACCAGCATGACTTTTCCGCCTTGGAACCTTTGCTGTGGGAGCAGCGGCTGGACGTTTGCGTTTTTTGCTCCGGAGGCTGCCGAGAGTGAAAAACGGTGGTTTTGAGGATGGAGTCCACAGGAAAGCAGAGAGGTCCAAAAGGTATGGGGCATTTGAAGGGGTTCCCGGAGGCAGTGAGGACCAGCATGACTTTTCCCCGCTGGGGCCTTTGCTGTGGGAGCAGCGGCTGGACGTTTGAGCTTTTTGCTCCGGAGGCTGCCGAGGGTTAAAAACGGTGGTTTTGAGGATGGAGTCCTCAGGAAAGCAGAGAGGTCTAAAAGGTATGGGGCATTTTAAGGGGTTCCTGGAGGCAGTGAGGACCAGCATGACTTTTCCCCGCTGGGGCCTTTGCTGTGGGAGCAGCGGCTGGACGTTTGCGTTTTTTGCTCCGGAGGCTATCGAGAGTGAAAAACGGTGGTTTTGAGGATGGAGTCCACAGGAAAGCAGAGAGGTCCAAAAGGTGTGGGGCATTTGAAGGGGTTCCCGGAGGCAGTGAGGACCAGAATGACTTTTCCCCGCTGGGGCCTTTGCTGTGGGAGCAGCGGCTGGACGTTTGAGCTTTTTGCTCCGGAGGCTGCCGAGGGTTAAAAACGGTGGTTTTGAGGATGGAGTCCACAGGAAAGCAGAGAGGTCTAAAAGGTGTGGGGCATTTGAAGGGGTTCCCGGAGGCAGTGAGGACCAGCATGACTTTTCCCCGCTGGGGCCTTTGCTGTGGGACCAGCGGCTGGACGTTTGCGTTTTTTGCTCCGGAGGCTGCCGAGAGTGAAAAATGGCGGTTTTGAGGATGGAGCCCACATGAAAACAGAGAGGTCCAAAAGGTGTGGGGCATTTGAAGGGGTTCCCGGAGGCAGTGAGGACCAGCATGACTTGTCCCCGCTGGGGCCTTTGCTGTGGGAGCAGCGGCTGGACGTTTGCGTTTTTTGCTCCGGAGGCTGCTGAGAGTGAAAAACGGTGGTTTTGAGGATGGAGTCCACAGGAAAACAGAGAGGTCCAAAAGGTGTGGGGCATTTGAAGGGGTTCCCGGAGGCAGTGAGGACCAGCATGACTTTTCCGCCTTGGAACCTTTGCTGTGGGAGCAGCGGCTGGACGTTTGCGTTTTTTGATACAGAGACTACAGAGGGTTAAAAACGGTTGTTTTGAGGCAATGAATTATGAAAATTACAAAATTTTTTTGTTTGGCCTCCGGCCTCCGCTTTTTGGGCCTCCGCTTTTTGGGCCTCCGCTTTTTGGGCCTCCGCTTTTTGCGCCTCCGCTTTTTGGGCCTCCGCTTTTTGGGCCTCCGCTTTTTGGGCCTCCGCTTTTTGGGCCTCCGCTTTTTGGGCCTCCACTTTTTGGGCCTCCACTTCTTGGGCCTCCACTTCTTGGGCCTCCACTTCTTGGGCCTCCACTTCTTGGGCTTCCACTTTTTGGGCCTCTGGCCTCCCCTTTCCGGCCTCCACTTTTCATCCTCTGGCTTCCACTTTTCGTCCTCTGGCCTCCACTTTCCGGCTTTTATTTTCTGGCCTCCGGCCTCCACCTTCCGGCCTCTATCTCCTGGCCTCCACCTTCCGGCCTCCACCTCCTAACCGTTGTTCCTGTTTTTCCATTTTTGCGCCTTGCCCGTCCCCTCTTTCTCTCCCAGTGTTTCTACTTTCCCTTCCCCCCTTTCCTTTTTTCCCTCTTCCCCCCCTTTTTGTTTTTCCCCTGTCCCACTTTTTCTCCTTTTTGTTCTGCACTGTTCCGTCCCCCCTTTCCCCTCTCCTCCTTATTATTTTTTTATTTTTTAGTATAGAATCACACGCATACATTTCCACCTGAAGGGAAAGGGGGAGGAACAAGCCCTTTCCCGAGAACAGACAGCAGCTTTACTGCCACACTAACAATGGCTGCAAAATTTCTTCAGATGGATCAACACTCATTTGAAGTCTTCAAATACTTCTCATCTTTAAAGGAGGTGCCGCATGTCCACCTGAATCCTTCCTCTTTCTTCTGGCCTATTTGGTAATACGCTGAAATAGGATGATGCCATTTACGGCAGCCCAAGGTCCATTGTTGGGGTTGTATGCCTCAGAGGAGGGAGATTCATAGGGGACATTAGAAAACGTTACAATCTGGAAACATGGGTGGGAGCCATTGCAATAGAGAAAACCCTCTCATTTTACTATCTATTGACATATGACTATTTGTTTGCGTATAGCGAAGGTGTTCAAAATAAAAATCTACTCTTCAAAAAACCTCTGTTACATAAAGGATTTTAGAATATAAAATATGTGTCCCACAGTCCGTTTTTACCTTTATTGTTCTCTCTCTGCCTGGCTCCCCGTCCCCATTCTTTAATTGCTCTGTCTCTCTCCTTCAGCTCATCGAGGTTTTTTGGTATGTTTCAGTTTATCTCTGTCTACCTCACTGCCCCTTTTTTTAATTCCTTCTTCTCTGCCTTGTGGCTCATTGCTCTTTTTTGTTTTGTGCGTTTTTGTTTTTTTTTTTTTTTTTCATCTCTGTCAGCGTGGTTTCTTGTTGCTTCCTTCTTCCTGGCCTGTAGCCCATCGCTGTTGCATTGGGTTTACCATGCGAGGTGTCGTTAGCTGGGGCGGGGGCTGCAGGGGTGGGTTCTGTGAGAAGACACCGGGTGTTGTTCCCATGTTGGGCACAGCCAGTTCCCACGCTGAGACGGATGTGCTGCTGGTTAAAGCTGAGCCCATCGGCAGCGCTGGTAGGAAGCAGAGCAGAGGTTCTCCTGCAGCCTGTGGTGAAGACCATGGTGAGGCAGGCTGTTCCCCTGCAGTCCAGGGAGGTCCAGGGTGGAGCCAACGTGCCCCTGCGGCGCGTGGAGGACCCGAGGCCGGAGCAGGTGGCTGTGCCTGAAGGAAGCCGAGAGCCTGTGCGAGACCTGCGGCCTCATGGGAGGGACCCCCCACTGGAGCAGAAAAAGAGCCTGAGGAGGAAGGAGCCGCAACCCCCATGCCATGTCCCCTGCGTTGGTCAGGGGTGGGATGTAGAGAAGTCAGGAGAGAAGAGGCGCCCAGGAAAAGAGGGAGGGGTGGCAGGAAGGTGTTTTATTTTGCGTTTGTTCCTATTTGTCATTATTTGATTAACAGTAAGTTAAATTAATTTCCCCTCCTACCCTTCCCTCTCTGATTCCCCAAACTAATTTGAACTTCTTGCCCGTGTGGCTTGTGCTATGTCGCTTTTCAAATTGTCTTCCTACCTCTCCCTCCATGCAGCTCTGCGTACCTAGGTTTGAATTCTGGTGTATGATTCTTGTATCCCATCGCTTTCAAAATTTTCTGTCCTTGTCTCCCTCTAGCCGTCTACCTGTCTGTAAATCCCCATTCTTCCCTCTCTTTCCTGCACCCAGGCACTCTTTTTCACTTTCTTTTTACATCTCCCTGTCCCTATTTTTTAGTTTTTGTCTATGTTTCGTGTACCATATTGCCTTTTGAGATTTTCTTTCAATGTCTACCTCTGTCCGGATCCCCGGTGTTATTTTTTATGTCTTGCCAATGTTTCTTTTCCCCCTGACACGGCAGAAATTTTCCCCGCCCCTTGTCTTGTCTCCGTCTTCTTGTCCTGCCGGTCCCTTTGGCCTCTGTCCTGCTCCCTGTCGCTCTTATTTGTTCCTCCATCTCTATGCCTGTTATTTTGCGCAGTCTGTCCGCTCTCCTCTCTCTACGTGGCTGTCCCACTCCCCACCCCTCTCTTGTTTGCAGCGTGCTGTTTTCTGCTTCCCTGTCTCACACCTCTTCTCTATGTCCCTCTGTCCTTCCTCCTGCTTTTCTCTTGCCTTTTCTCCCTCTGTCCTGTTGCGTTTGGGCACTGAGCCTTATAGCCAACTCACTGCTGGGATTTCTTGCGTACATTAATGAATAAACTTTTCCTGCCCCTTGTGTGCCCCTGGATGTGTTTGCATCCCCTGGGTGCAGAGGTCGTGGCTGGGGACAGGGGCAGGGGAGGGGGCGATGTGCTGTGGGGCTTTGGCAAGGGCCCCTGCTCCTGACGGGCTCCAGCTGTGGGCTGGGGCAGCCCAGGTGGGACCAGTGAGGTGATGGTGGGACGGGGCCAAGGGTTTAAAAAGGCTGCAGGTGGGGATGAGTGGGGGCAGCCTCAGGTGCAGCCAGTGAGGCTGAGGATGGGGCTGGCCCTGCTGTGCCAAGGGTCGGGGGCTGCCTGGGCACGCATGCCTGCTGGAGCTGGCTGAGGAGTGAAAAGAAGGGGGTTCCACAGGCGGCTGCCCCCAGCAAGGAGCGGACGGTCCCCACGGCGAGGAAGGATCACTCCCAGCCATTCCTGACAGCGCACACCACCAGCTCACAGCTCCAGGACGTCGGTACCTCTGTCAGCTGCACATGTGAGCCACCGTGCCTCCGGGAAGCCTCGGGGGAGAGTTTAATAGCATGCTTTTTGTTTTTTCCATTCCATTTCGATGAATTCCCGACTTTACCGAAAATGGAAATTTGTGTTTTTCACTAATGTTGCTGTATACTGTGTAAGTTGCTGATATAATTACTCTTTATAGGGCTGATGATGAGACTATCAAGCAGGGGTTCAGGTTAGCATCTTGTATGTGTCTGTCTATGGCGTTTCAGTATTTTTAAAGAAAGCAGAAGGGACATAAGGCATAGTGTATTTCAGGTGATGGGACCGCTCATTGCATTTCCCCTTCACCCTTCCCTGTCCCCTTTCCCTGTTTTCCCCCTTCTTCCCTGTGTTCCCCCGTTCCCCCCTTTTCCCTTTCTTTCCCGTTCTCCTCATCCCCCTTTACCCTTCTTTTCCTTGTCCCCTTTCCCCTTTCTTCCCTCCCGTCCCACCTTTCCCTCTTTCCCTTTATTCCCCCACCCCGTGTTCCCCCTTTCCTTTCCCTTTCTTCCACCCTGTCGCCCCTTTCCCCCTTTGCCTTTCTTTCCCCCTGTCCAATGTCCCCTATTTCCCCTTTTGTTCTACCTCCCCTGTTCCCTCATTATCCCTTATACCCCCCACCCCCCGTGCCCTTTCTTCCCCACACTACTGTCCCCCTTTCCCCCTTCCTTTCCCCTATGCCTCCTGTTTTGCTCTTTCCCTTCATCCTTGGTACCCCCTTTAATTCTTCCCCGTTGCCCCTTTCCCCGTCCTTTCCCTCTGCCCTTTCCCCCCCGTTGCCCCGTTCCTTCTTTTTCAATGACGCTCTCCCAATGTGTTCCATGCTCCCCCTTTCTCCCTTGTTCCCCCTTTCCTTCTCCTGCATCCCCCCTTTTCCCTACCCTTCTTTCTCAGTTCCCCCTACCATCTGTGTTCCGTGTCCCCCCTTCCCCATTTCCTCACCCCCCATCACCCCTTTTCTTTCTCCATTTTTCCTCCGTCCCATTTCTCCCTTTCTTTCCCCCACTCCATCCGCTGTCCCCCTCTTTCCACCTGTCTTGTCTCTCCTGTTCCAGGTCTCCCCTCTCTCTTTCTACCTCCCTTTCTTTCTGTTTTTCCATCTTCACACCTCGCCCGCCCCCCCTTCATTGTTTCTTCCCTGCTGCTCCCCTTTCTTCTTTTTTTTTTCCCCCAGCTGTCTCCTCTTTCCTCCTTTCTTGGCTCCCCCTTTTCCCTCTCATTCCCACGTTGAACCCTCCCCCCCCACTCCTCCCCCCCTCCTCACATGGCCCTTGTGACTCGCAGGTCTTCTTGCCCGACAGTGACTTCCATCCCGGCATGATTCTTCTTGCTGAGAGTTTTCCCTCACCTTTGAGGCACATTGTTTGTAGTGTTCTGTGTAGTATCTGTGCATGTCCGCGTGGCTCGGAGTCACCCCGCCCAGGGGTGTAGAGTCAAGGGTAGGTGGTATACCTTTAAGAGTATACGGTTTATATTTTGATGTGTCGAGGCAAAAGCGGTAAGATCATTTCGGACCGAGTAGCTGTGAGTGGGTTTTGCGAACAGGTTTTTCATTAACGCTTCCTGGGGAAGGACAGAGCTCTGCAGGAGGGGCCATTCAGCGCTGGCGCCAGAGACTGCATCTCAGACGAAAGGAGGCTGCCGAGAGTGACAAACGGTGGTTTTGAAGATAGAGTCTGTAAGAAACCAGAGAGGGCCGAAGTGCGTGGGGCATTTGAAGGGGTTCCCGGAGGCAGTGAGGACCAGCATGACTTTTCGCCTCTGGTACCTTTGCTGTGGGAGCAGCGGTTGGACGGTTGCGGTTTTAGATCCGGAGTGTGCAGAGAGTGAAAAACGGTGCTTTTGAGGATGGAGTCCACAGGAAAGCAGAGAGGTCCAAAAGGTGTGGGGCATTTGAAGGGGTTCCCGGAGGCAGTGAGGACCAGCATGACTTTTCCCCGCTGGGGCCTTTGCTGTGGGAGCAGCGGCTGGACATCTGCGTTTTTTGCTCCGGAGGCTGCCGAGAGTGAAAAACGGTGGTTTTGAGGATGGATTCCACAGGAAAGCAGAGAGGTCCAAAAGGTGTGGGGCATTTGAAGGGGTTCCCGGAGGCAGTGAGGACCAGCATGACTTTTACCCGATGGGGCCTTTGCTGTGGGAGCAGCGGCTGGACGTTTGCATTTTTTGCTCCGGAGGCTGCTGAGGGTGAAAAACGGTGGTTTTGAGGATGGAGTCCACAGGAAAGCAGAGAGGTCCAAAAGGTGTGGGGCATTTGAAGGGGTTCCCGGAGGCAGTGAGGACCAGCATGACTTTTCCGCCTTTGAACATTTGCTGTGGGAGCAGCGGCTGGACGTTTGCGTTTTTTGCTACAGAGACTACCGAGGGTTAAAAACGGTGGTTTTGAGGATGGAGTCCACAGGAAAGCAGAGAGGTCCAAAAGGTGTGGGGCATTTGAAGGGGTTCCCGGAGGCAGTGAGGACCAGCATGACTTTTCCGCCTTGGAACCTTTGCTGTGGGAGCAGCGGCTGGACGTTTGCGTTTTTTGCTCCGGCGTATGCCTAGAGTGAAAAACGGTGGTTTTGAGGATGGAGTCCACAGGAAAACAGAGAGGTCCAAAAGGTGTGGGGCATTTGAAGGGGTTCCCGGAGGCAGTGAGGACCAGCATGACTTTTCCCCGCTGGGGCTTTGCTGTGGGAGCAGCGGCTGGACATCTGCGTTTTTTGCTCCGGAGGCTGCCGAGAGTGAAAAACGGTGGTTTTGAGGATGGATTCCACAGGAAAGCAGAGAGGTCCAAAAGGTGTGGGGCATTTGAAGGGGTTCCCGGAGGCAGTGAGGACCAGCATGACTTTTCCCCGCTGGGGCCTTTGCTGTGGGAGCAGCGGCTGGACGTTTGCATTTTTTGCTCCGGAGGCTGCTGAGGGTGAAAAACGGTGGTTTTGAGGACGGAGTCCACAGGAAAGCAGAGAGGTCCAAAAGGTGTGGGGCATTTGAAGGGGTTCCCGGAGGCAGTGAGGACCAGCATGACTTTTCCGCCTTTGAACCTTTGCTGTGGGAGCAGCGGCTGGACGTTTGCGTTTTTTGCTACAGAGACTACCGAGGGTTAAAAACGGTGGTTTTGAGGATGGAGTCCTCAGGAAAGCAGAGAGGTCTAAAAGGTATGGGGCATTTGAAGGGGTTCCCGGAGGCAGTGAGGACCAGCATGACTTTTCCGCCTTGGAACCTTTGCTGTGGGAGCAGCGGCTGGACGTTTGCGTTTTTTGCTCCGGAGGCTGCCGAGAGTGAAAAACGGTGGTTTTGAGGATGGAGTCCACAGGAAAGCAGAGAGGTCCAAAAGGTATGGGGCATTTGAAGGGGTTCCCGGAGGCAGTGAGGACCAGCATGACTTTTACCCGATGGGGCCTTTGCTGTGGGAGCAGCGGCTGGACGTTTGCATTTTTTGCTCCGGAGGCTGCTGAGGGTGAAAAACAATGGTTTTGAGGATGGAGTCCACAGGAAAGCAGAGAGGTCCAAAAGGTGTGGGGCATTTGAAGGGGTTCCCGGAGGCAGTGAGGACCAGCATGACTTTTCCGCCTTTGAACATTTGCTGTGGGAGCAGCGGCTGGACGTTTGCGTTTTTTGCTACAGAGACTACCGAGGGTTAAAAACGGTGGTTTTGAGGATGGAGTCCACAGGAAAGCAGAGAGGTCCAAAAGGTGTGGGGCATTTGAAGGGGTTCCCGGAGGCAGTGAGGACCAGCATGACTTTTCCGCCTTGGAACCTTTGCTGTGGGAGCAGCGGCTGGACGTTTGCGTTTTTTGCTCCGGCGTATGCCTAGAGTGAAAAACGGTGGTTTTGAGGATGGAGTCCACAGGAAAACAGAGAGGTCCAAAAGGTGTGGGGCATTTGAAGGGGTTCCCGGAGGCAGTGAGGACCAGCATGACTTTTCCCCGCTGGGGCTTTGCTGTGGGAGCAGCGGCTGGACATCTGCGTTTTTTGCTCCGGAGGCTGCCGAGAGTGAAAAACGGTGGTTTTGAGGATGGATTCCACAGGAAAGCAGAGAGGTCCAAAAGGTGTGGGGCATTTGAAGGGGTTCCCGGAGGCAGTGAGGACCAGCATGACTTTTCCCCGCTGGGGCCTTTGCTGTGGGAGCAGCGGCTGGACGTTTGCATTTTTTGCTCCGGAGGCTGCTGAGGGTGAAAAACGGTGGTTTTGAGGATGGAGTCCACAGGAAAGCAGAGAGGTCCAAAAGGTGTGGGGCATTTGAAGGGGTTCCCGGAGGCAGTGAGGACCAGCATGACTTTTCCGCCTTGGAACCTTTGCTGTGGGAGCAGCGGCTGGACGTTTGCGTTTTTTGCTCCGGCGGATGCCAAGAGTGAAAAACGGTGGTTTTGAGGATGGAGTCCACAGGAAAGCAGAGAGGTCCAAAAGGTGTGGGGCATTTGAAGGGGTTCCCGGAGGCACTGAGGACCAGCATGACTTTTCCCCGCTGGGGCCTTTGCTGTGGGAGCAGCGGCTGGACATCTGCGTTTTTTGCTCCGGAGGCTGCCGAGAGTGAAAAACGGTGGTTTTGAGGATGGAGTCCACAGGAAAACAGAGAGGTCCAAAAGGTGTGGGGCATTTGAAGGGGTTCCCGGAGGCAGTGAGGACCAGCATGACTTTTCCCCGCTGGGGCCTTTGCTGTGGGAGCAGCGGCTGGACGTTTGCGTTTTTTTGCTCCGGAGGCTGCCGAGAGTGAAAAACGGTGGTTTTGAGGATGGAGTCCACAGGAAAGCAGAGAGGTCCAAAAGGTGTGGGGCATTTGAAGGGGTTCCCGGAGGCAGTGAGGACCAGCATGACTTGTCCCCGATGGGGCCTTTGCTGTGGGAGCAGCGGCTGGACTTTTGCGTTTTTTGCTCCGGAGGCTGCCGAGAGTGAAAAACGGTGGTTTTGAGGGTGGAGTCCACAGGAAAGCAGAGAATTCCAAAAGGTGTGGGGCATTTGAAGGGGTTCCCGGAGGCAGTGAGGACCAGCATGACTTTTCCCCGCTGGGGCCTTTGCTGTGGGAGCAGCGGCTGGACGTTTGCGTTTTTTGCTCTGGAGGCTGCCGAGAGTGAAAAACGGTGGTTTTGAGGATGGAGTCCACAGGAAAGCAGAGAGGTCCAAAAGGTGTGGGGCATTTGAAGGGGTTCCCGGAGGCAGTGAGGACCAGCATGACTTTTCCCCGCTGGGGCCTTTGCTGTGCGAGCAGCGGCTGGACGTTTGCGTCTTTTGCTACAGAGACTACCGAGGGTTAAAAACGGTGGTTTTGAGGATGGAGTCCACAGGAAAGCAGAGAGGTCCAAAAGGTGTGGGGCATTTGAAGGGGTTCCCGGAGGCAGTGAGGACCAGCATGACTTTTCCCCGCTGGGGCTTTGCTGTGGGAGCAGCGGCTGGACGTTTGCGTTTTTTGCTCCGGAGGCTGCCGAGAGTGAAAAATGGTGGTTTTGAGGATGGAGTCCACAGGAAAGCAGAGAGGTCTAAAAGGTGTGGGGCATTTGAAGGGGTTCCCGGAGGCAGTGAGGACCAGCATGACTTTTCCCCGCTGGGGCCTTTGCTGTGGGAGCAGCGGCTGGACGTTTGCGTTTTTTGCTCTGGAGGCTGCCGAGAGTGAAAAACGGTGGTTTTGAGGATGGAGTCCACAGGAAAGCAGAGAGGTCCAAAAGGTGTGGGGCATTTGAAGGGGTTCCCGGAGGCACTGAGGACCAGCATGACTTTTCCCCGCTGGGGCCTTTGCTGTGGGAGCAGCGGCTGGACGTTTGCGTTTTTTGCTCTGGAGGCTGCTGAGAGTGAAAAACGGTGGTTTTGAGGATGGAGTCCACAGGAAAGCAGAGAGGTCCAAAAGGTGTGGGGCATTTGAAGGGGTTCCCGGAGGCAGTGAGGACCAGCATGACTTTTCCCCACTGGGGCCTTTGCTGTGGGACCAGCGGCTGGACGTTTGCGCTTTTTGCTCCGGAGGCTGCCGAGAGTGAAAAATGGTGGTTTTGAGGATGGAGTCCACAGGAAAGCAGAGAGGTCTAAAAGGTGTGGGGCATTTGAAGGGGTTCCCGGAGGCAGTGAGGACCAGCATGACTTTTCCCCGCTGGGGCCTTTGCTGTGGGAGCAGCGGCTGGACGTTTGCGTTTTTTGCTCCGGAGGCTGCCGAGAGTGAAAAACGGTGGTTTTGAGGATGGAGTCCACAGGAAAGCAGAGAGGTCCAAAAGGTGTGGGGCATTTGAAGGGGTTCCCGGAGGCACTGAGGACCAGCATGACTTTTCCCCGCTGGGGCCTTTGCTGTGGGAGCAGCGGCTGGACGTTTGCGTTTTTTGCTCCGGAGGCTGCCGAGAGTGAAAAACGGTGGTTTTGAGGATGGAGTCCACAGGAAAGCAGAGAGGTCCAAAAGGTGTGGGGCATTTGAAGGGGTTCCCGGAGGCAGTGAGGACCAGCATGACTTTTCCGCCTTGGAACCTTTGCTGTGGGAGCAGCGGCTGGACGTTTGCGTTTTTTGCTCCAGAGGCTGCCGAGAGTGAAAAACGGTGGTTTTGAGGATGGAGTCCACAGGAAAGCAGAGAGGTCCAAAAGGTGTGGGGCATTTGAAGGGGTTCCCGGAGGCAGTGAGGACCAGCATGACTTTTCCCCGCTGGGGCCTTTGCTGTGGGAGCAGCGGCTGGAAATCTGCGTTTTTTGCTCCGGAGGCTGCCGAGAGTGAAAAACGGTGGTTTTGAGGATGGATTCCACAGGAAAGCAGAGAGGTCCAAAAGGTGTGGAGCATTTGAAGGGGTTCCCGGAGGCAGTGAGGACCAGCATGACTTGTCCCCGCTGGGGCCTTTGCTGTGGGAGCAGCGGCTGGACTTTTGCGTTTTTTGCTCCGGAGGCTGCTGAGAGTGAAAAACGGTGGTTTTGAGGGTGGAGTCCACAGGAAAGCAGAGAATTCCAAAAGGTGTGGGGCATTTGAAGGGGTTCCCGGAGGCAGTGAGGACCAGCATGACTTTTCCCCGCTGGGGCCTTTGCTGTGGGAGCAGCGGCTGGACGTTTGCGTTTTTTGCTCTGGAGGCTGCCGAGAGTGAAAAACGGTGGTTTTGAGGATGGAGTCCACAGGAAAGCAGAGAGGTCCAAAAGGTGTGGGGCATTTGAAGGGGTTCCCGGAGGCAGTGAGGACCAGCATGACTTTTCCCCGCTGGGGCCTTTGCTGTGCGAGCAGCGGCTGGACGTTTGCGTCTTTTGCTACAGAGACTACCGAGGGTTAAAAACGGTGGTTTTGAGGATGGAGTCCACAGGAAAGCAGAGAGGTCCAAAAGGTGTGGGGCATTTGAAGGGGTTCCCGGAGGCAGTGAGGACCAGCATGACTTTTCCCCGCTGGGGCTTTGCTGTGGGAGCAGCGGCTAGACGTTTGCGTTTTTTGCTCTGGAGGCTGCTGAGAGTGAAAAACGGTGGTTTTGAGGATGGAGTCCACAGGAAAGCAGAGAGGTCCAAAAGGTGTGGGGCATTTGAAGGGGTTCCCGGAGGCAGTGAGGACCAGCATGACTTTTCCCCACTGGGGCCTTTGCTGTGGGACCAGCGGCTGGACGTTTGCGCTTTTTGCTCCGGAGGCTGCCGAGAGTGAAAAATGGTGGTTTTGAGGATGGAGTCCACAGGAAAGCAGAGAGGTCTAAAAGGTGTGGGGCATTTGAAGGGGTTCCCGGAGGCAGTGAGGACCAGCATGACTTTTCCCCGCTGGGGCCTTTGCTGTGGGAGCAGCGGCTGGACGTTTGCGTTTTTTGCTCCGGAGGCTGCCGAGAGTGAAAAACGGTGGTTTTGAGGATGGAGTCCACAGGAAAGCAGAGAGGTCCAAAAGGTGTGGGGCATTTGAAGGGGTTCCCGGAGGCAGTGAGGACCAGCATGACTTTTCCCCGCTGGGGCCTTTGCTGTGGGAGCAGCGGCTGGACGTTTGCGTTTTTTGCTCCGGAGGCTGCCGAGAGTGAAAAACGGTGGTTTTGAGGATGGAGTCCACAGGAAAGCAGAGAGGTCCAAAAGGTGTGGGGCATTTGAAGGGGTTCCCGGAGGCAGTGAGGACCAGCATGACTTTTCCGCCTTGGAACCTTTGCTGTGGGAGCAGCGGCTGGACGTTTGCGTTTTTTGCTCCGGCGGATGCCGAGAGTGAAAAACGGTGGTTTTGAGGATGGAGTCCACAGGAAAGCAGAGAGGTCCAAAAGGTGTGGGGCATTTGAAGGGGTTCCCGGAGGCAGTGAGGACCAGCATGACTTTTCCCCGCTGGGGTTTTTGCTGTGGGAGCAGCGGCTGGACGTTTGCGTTTTTTGCTCCGGAGGCTGCCGAGAGTGAAAAATGGTGGTTTTGAGGATGGAGTCCACAGGAAAGCAGAGAGGTCCAAAAGGTGTGGGGCATTTGAAGGGGTTCCCGGAGGCAGTGAGGACCAGCATGACTTTTCCCCGCTGGGGCCTTTGCTGTGGGAGCAGCGGCTGGAAATCTTGGTTTTTTGCTCCGGAGGCTGCCGAGAGTGAAAAACGGTGGTTTTGAGGATGGAGTCCACAGGAAAGCAGAGAGGTCCAAAAGGTGTGGGGCATTTGAAGGGGTTCCTGGAGGCAGTGAGGACCAGCATGACTTTTCCCTGCTGGGGCCTTTGCTGTGGTAGCAGCGGCTGGACGTTTGCGTTTTTTGCTCCGGAGGCTGCCAAGAGTGAAAAACGGTGGTTTTGAGGATGGAGTCCACAGGAAAGCAGAGAGGTCCAAAAGGTGTGGGGCATTTGAAGGGGTTCCCGGAGGCAGTGAGGACCAGCATGACTTTTCCCCGCTGGGGCCTTTGCTGTGGGAGCAGCGGCAGAACGTTTGCGTTTTTTGCTACAGAGACTACCGAGGGTTAATAACGGTGGTTTTGAGGATGGAGTCCACAGGAAAGCAGAGAGGTCCAAAAGGTGTGGGGCATTTGAAGGGGTTCCTGGAGGCAGTGAGGACCAGCATGACTTTTCCCCGCTGGGGTTTTTGCTGTGGGAGCAGCGGCTGGATGTTTGCGTTTTTTGCTCCGGAGGCTGCCGAGAGTGAAAAACGGTGGTTTTGAGGATGGAGTCCACAGGAAAGCAGAGAGGTCCAAAAGGTGTGGGGCATTTCAAGGGGTTCCCGGAGGCAGTGAGGACCAGCATGACTTTTCCCCGCTGGGGCCTTTGCTGTGGGAGCAGCGGCAGAACGTTTGCGTTTTTTGCTACAGAGATTACCGGGGGTTAATAACGGTGGTTTTGAGGATGGAGTCCACAGGAAAGCAGAGAGGTCCAAAAGGTGTGGGGCATTTGAAGGGGTTCCCGGAGGCAGTGAGGACCAGCATGACTTTTCCACCTTGGAACCTTTGCTGTGGGAGCAGCGGCTGGACGTTTGCGTTTTTTGCTACAGAGACTACCGAGGGTTAATAACGGTGGTTTTGAGGATGGAGTCCACAGGAAAGCAGAGAGGTCCAAAAGGTGTGGGGCATTTGAAGGGGTTCCCGGAGGCAGTGAGGACCAGCATGACTTTTCCCTGCTGGGGCCTTTGCTGTGGGAGCAGCGGCTGGACGTTTGCGTTTTTTGCTACAGAGACTACCGAGGGTTAATAACAGTGGTTTTGAGGATGGAGTCCACAGGAAAGCAGAGAGGTCCAAAAGGTGTGGGGCATTTGAAGGGGTTCCCGGAGGCAGTGAGGACCAGCATGACTTTTCCCCGCTGGGGCCTTTGCTGTGGGAGCAGCGGCTGGACGTTTGCGTTTTTTGCTACAGAGACTACCGAGGGTTAAAAACGGTGGTTTTGAGGATGGAGTCCACAGGAAAGCAGAGAGGTCCAAAAGGTGTGGGGCATTTGAAGGGGTTCCCGGAGGCAGTGAGGACCAGCATGACTTTTCCCCGCTGGGGCCTTTGCTGTGGGAGCAGCGGCTGGACGTTTGCGTTTTTTGCTCCGGAGGCTGCCGAGAGTGAAAAACGGTGGTTTTGAGGATGGAGTCCACAGGAAAGCAGAGAGGTGCAAAAGGTGTGGGGCATTTGAAGGGGTTCCCGGAGGCAGTGAGGACCAGCATGACTTTTCCCCGCTGGGGCCTTTGCTGTGGGAGCAGCGGCTGGACGTTTGCGTTTTTTGCTCCGGAGGCTGCCGAGAGTGAAAAACGGTGGTTTTGAGGATGGAGTCCACAGGAAAGCAGAGAGGTCCAAAAGGTGTGGGGCATTTGAAGGGGTTCCCGGAGGCAGTGAGGACCAGCATGACTTTTCCGCCTTGGAACCTTTGCTGTGGGAGCAGCGGCTGGACGTTTGCGTTTTTTGCTCCGGCGGATGCCGAGAGTGAAAAACGGTGGTTTTGAGGATGGAGTCCACAGGAAAGCAGAGAGGTCCAAAAGGTGTGGGGCATTTGAAGGGGTTCCCGGAGGCACTGAGGACCAGCATGACTTTTCCCCGCTGGGGTTTTTGCTGTGGCAGCAGCGGCTGGACGTTTGCGTTTTTTGCTCCGGAGGCTGCCGAGAGTGAAAAATGGTGGTTTTGAGGATGGAGTCCACAGGAAAGCAGAGAGGTCCAAAAGGTGTGGGGCATTTGAAGGGGTTCCCGGAGGCAGTGAGGACCAGCATGACTTTTCCCCGCTGGGGCCTTTGCTGTGGGAGCAGCGGCTGGACATCTGCGTTTTTTGCTCCGGAGGCTGCCGAGAGTGAAAAACGGTGGTTTTGAGGATGGAGTCCACAGGAAAGCAGAGAGGTCCAAAAGGTGTGGGGCATTTGAAGGGGTTCCCGGAGGCAGTGAGGACCAGCATGACTTTTCCCTGCTGGGGCCTTTGCTGTGGTAGCAGCGGCTGGACGTTTGCGTTTTTTGCTCCGGAGGCTGCCGAGAGTGAAAAACGGTGGTTTTGAGGATGGAGTCCACAGGAAAGCAGAGAGGTCCAAAAGGTGTGGGGCATTTGAAGGGGTTCCCGGAGGCAGTGAGGACCAGCATGACTTTTCCCCGCTGGGGCCTTTGCTGTGCGAGCAGCGGCTGGACGTTTGCGTCTTTTGCTACAGAGACTACCGAGGGTTAAAAACGGTGGTTTTGAGGATGGAGTCCACAGGAAAGCAGAGAGGTCCAAAAGGTGTGGGGCATTTGAAGGGGTTCCCGGAGGCAGTGAGGACCAGCATGACTTTTCCCCGCTGGGGCTTTGCTGTGGGAGCAGCGGCTAGACGTTTGCGTTTTTTGCTCTGGAGGCTGCTGAGGGTGAAAAACGGTGGTTTTGAGGATGGAGTCCACAGGAAAGCAGAGAGGTCCAAAAGGTGTGAGGCATTTGAAGGGGTTCCCGGAGGCAGTGAGGACCAGCATGACTTTTCCCCACTGGGGCCTTTGCTGTGGGACCAGCGGCTGGACGTTTGCGCTTTTTGCTCCGGAGGCTGCCGAGAGTGAAAAATGGTGGTTTTGAGGATGGAGTCCACAGGAAAGCAGAGAGGTCTAAAAGGTGTGGGGCATTTGAAGGGGTTCCCGGAGGCAGTGAGGACCAGCATGACTTTTCCTCGCTGGGGCCTTTGCTGTGGGAGCAGCGGCTGGACGTTTGCGTTTTTTGCTCCGGAGGCTGCCGAGAGTGAAAAACGGTGGTTTTGAGGATGGAGTCCACAGGAAAGCAGAGAGGTCCAAAAGGTGTGGGGCATTTGAAGGGGTTCCCGGAGGCAGTGAGGACCAGCATGACTTTTCCGCCTTGGAACCTTTGCTGTGGGAGCAGCGGCTGGACGTTTGCGTTTTTTGCTCCGGCGGATGCCGAGAGTGAAAAACGGTGGTTTTGAGGATGGAGTCCACAGGAAAGCAGAGAGGTCCAAAAGGTGTGGGGCATTTGAAGGGGTTCCCGGAGGCAGTGAGGACCAGCATGACTTTTCCCCGCTGGGGTTTTTGCTGTGGGAGCAGCGGCTGGACGTTTGCGTTTTTTGCTCCGGAGGCTGCCGAGAGTGAAAAATGGTGGTTTTGAGGATGGAGTCCACAGGAAAGCAGAGAGGTCCAAAAGGTGTGGGGCATTTGAAGGGGTTCCCGGAGGCAGTGAGGACCAGCATGACTTTTCCCCGCTGGGGCCTTTGCTGTGGGAGCAGCGGCTGGAAATCTGCGTTTTTTGCTCCGGAGGCTGCCGAGAGTGAAAAACGGTGGTTTTGAGGATGGAGTCCACAGGAAAGCAGAGAGGTCCAAAAGGTGTGGGGCATTTGAAGGGGTTCCCGGAGGCAGTGAGGACCAGCATGACTTTTCCCTGCTGGGGCCTTTGCTGTGGTAGCAGCGGCTGGACGTTTGCGTTTTTTGCTCCGGAGGCTGCCGAGAGTGAAAAACGGTGGTTTTGAGGATGGAGTCCACAGGAAAGCAGAGAGGTCCAAAAGGTGTGGGGCATTTGAAGGGGTTCCCGGAGCCAGTGAGGACCAGCATGACTTTTCCCCGCTGGGGCCTTTGCTGTGGGAGCAGCGGCAGAACGTTTGCGTTTTTTGCTACAGAGACTACCGAGGGTTAATAACGGTGGTTTTGAGGATGGAGTCCACAGGAAAGCAGAGAGGTCCAAAAGGTGTGGGGCATTTGAAGGGGTTCCTGGAGGCAGTGAGGACCAGCATGACTTTTCCCCGCTGGGGTTTTTGCTGTGGGAGCAGCGGCTGGATGTTTGCGTTTTTTGCTCCGGAGGCTGCCGAGAGTGAAAAACGGTGGTTTTGAGGATGGAGTCCACAGGAAAGCAGAGAGGTCCAAAAGGTGTGGGGCATTTCAAGGGGTTCCCGGAGGCAGTGAGGACCAGCATGACTTTTCCCCGCTGGGGCCTTTGCTGTGGGAGCAGCGGCAGAACGTTTGCGTTTTTTGCTACAGAGATTACCGGGGGTTAATAACGGTGGTTTTGAGGATGGAGTCCACAGGAAAGCAGAGAGGTCCAAAAGGTGTGAGGCATTTGAAGGGGTTCCCGGAGGCAGTGAGGACCAGCATGACTTTTTCACCTTGGAACCTTTGCTGTGGGAGCAGCGGCTGGACGTTTGCGTTTTTTGCTACAGAGACTACCGAGGGTTAATAACGGTGGTTTTGAGGATGGAGTCCACAGGAAAGCAGAGAGGTCCAAAAGGTGTGGGGCATTTGAAGGGGTTCCCGGAGGCAGTGAGGACCAGCATGACTTTTCCCTGCTGGGGCCTTTGTTGTGGGAGCAGCGGCTGGACGTTTGCGTTTTTTGCTACAGAGACTACCGAGGGTTAATAACAGTGGTTTTGAGGATGGAGTCCACAGGAAAGCAGAGAGGTCCAAAAGGTGTGGGGCATTTGAAGGGGTTCCCGGAGGCAGTGAGGACCAGCATGACTTTTCCCCGCTGGGGCCTTTGCTGTGGGAGCAGCGGCTGGACGTTTGCGTTTTTTGCTACAGAGACTACCGAGGGTTAAAAACGGTGGTTTTGAGGATGGAGTCCACAGGAAAGCAGAGAGGTCCAAAAGGTGTGGGGCATTTGAAGAGGTTCCCGGAGGCAGTGAGGACCAGCATGACTTTTCCCCGCTGGGGCCTTTGCTGTGGGAGCAGCGGCTGGACGTTTGCGTTTTTTGCTCCGGAGGCTGCCGAGAGTGAAAAACGGTGGTTTTGAGGATGGAGTCCACAGGAAAGCAGAGAGGTCCAAAAGGTGTGGGGCATTTGAAGGGGTTCCCGGAGGCAGTGAGGACCAGCATGACTTTTCCGCCTTGGAACCTTTGCTGTGGGAGCAGCGGCTGGACGTTTGCGTTTTTTGCTCCGGCGGATGCCGAGAGTGAAAAACGGTGGTTTTGAGGATGGAGTCCACAGGAAAGCAGAGAGGTCCAAAAGGTGTGGGGCATTTGAAGGGGTTCCCGGAGGCACTGAGGACCAGCATGACTTTTCCCCGCTGGGGTTTTTGCTGTGGGAGCAGCGGCTGGACGTTTGCGTTTTTTGCTCCGGAGGCTGCCGAGAGTGAAAAATGGTGGTTTTGAGGATGGAGTCCACAGGAAAGCAGAGAGGTCCAAAAGGTGTGGGGCATTTGAAGGGGTTCCCGGAGGCAGTGAGGACCAGCATGACTTTTCCCCGCTGGGGCCTTTGCTGTGTGAGCAGCGGCTGGACATCTGCGTTTTTTGCTCCGGAGGCTGCCGAGAGTGAAAAACGGTGGTTTTGAGGATGGAGTCCACAGGAAAGCAGAGAGGTCCAAAAGTTGTGGGGCATTTGAAGGGGTTCCCGGAGGCAGTGAGGACCAGCATGACTTTTCCCCGCTGGGGCCTTTGCTGTGGGAGCAGCGGCTGGACGTTTGCGTTTTTTGCTCCGGAGGCTGCCGAGAGTCAAAAATGGTGGTTTTGAGGATGGAGTCCACAGGAAAGCAGAGAGGTCCAAAAGGTGTGGGGCATTTGAAGGGGTTCCCGGAGGCAGTGAGGACCAGCATGACTTTTCCCCGCTGGGGCCTTTGCTGTGGGAGCAGTGCTGAACGTTTGCGTTTTTTGCTCCGGAGGCTGCCGAGAGTGAAAAATGGTGGTTTTGAGGATGGAGTCCACAGGAAAGCAGAGAGGTCCAAAAGGTGTGGGGCATTTGAAGGGGTTCCCGGAGGCAGTGAGGACCAGCATGACTTTTCCCCGCTGGGGCCTTTGCTGTGGGAGCAGCGGCTGGACGTTTGCGTTTTTTGCTCCGCTGGATGCCGAGAGTGAAAAACGGTGGTTTTGAGGATGGAGTCCACAGGAAAGCAGAGAGGTCCAAAAGGTGTGGGGCATTTGAAGGGGTTCCCGGAGGCAGTGAGGACCAGCATGACTTTTCCCCGCTGGGGCCTTTGCTGTGGGAGCAGCGGCTGGACGTTTGCGTTTTTTGCTCCGGAGGCTGCTGAGAGTGAAAAACGGTGGTTTTGAGGATGGAGTCCACAGGAAAGCAGAGAGGTCCAAAAGGTGTGGGGCATTTGAAGGGGTTCCCGGAGGCAGTGAGGACCAGCATGACTTTTCCCCGCTGGGGCCTTTGCTGTGGGAGCAGCGGCAGAACGTTTGCGTTTTTTGCTACAGAGACTACCGAGGGTTAATAACGGTGGTTTTGAGGATGGAGTCCACAGGAAAGCAGAGAGGTCCAAAAGGTGTGGGGCATTTGAAGGGGTTCCCGGAGGCAGTGAGGACCAGCATGACTTTTCCCCGCTGGGGCCTTTGCTGTGGGAGCAGCGGCAGAACGTTTGCGTTTTTTGCTACAGAGACTACCGAGGGTTAATAACGGTGGTTTTGAGGATGGAGTCCACAGGAAAGCAGAGAGGTCCAAAAGGTGTGGGGCATTTGAAGGGGTTCCTGGAGGCAGTGAGGACCAGCATGACTTTTCCCCGCTGGGGTTTTTGCTGTGGGAGCAGCGGCTGGATGTTTGCGTTTTTTGCTCCGGAGGCTGCCGAGAGTGAAAAACGGTGGTTTTGAGGATGGAGTCCACAGGAAAGCAAAGAGGTCCAAAAGGTGTGGGGCATTTCAAGGGGTTCCCGGAGGCAGTGAGGACCAGCATGACTTTTCCCCGCTGGGGCCTTTGCTGTGGGAGCAGCGGCAGAACGTTTGCGTTTTTTGCTACAGAGATTACCGGGGGTTAATAACGGTGGTTTTGAGGATGGAGTCCACAGGAAAGCAGAGAGGTCCAAAAGGTGTGGGGCATCTGAAGGGGTTCCCGGAGGCAGTGAGGACCAGCATGACTTTTCCACCTTGGAACCTTTGCTGTGGGAGCAGCGGCTGGACGTTTGCGTTTTTTGCTACAGAGACTACCGAGGGTTAATAACGGTGGTTTTGAGGATGGAGTCCACAGGAAAGCAGAGAGGTCCAAAAGGTGTGGGGCATTTGAAGGGGTTCCCGGAGGCAGTGAGGACCAGCATGACTTTTCCCTGCTGGGGCCTTTGCTGTGGGAGCAGCGGCTGGACGTTTGCGTTTTTTGCTACAGAGACTACCGAGGGTTAATAACAGTGGTTTTGAGGATGGAGTCCACAGGAAAGCAGAGAGGTCCAAAAGGTGTGGGGCATTTGAAGGGGTTCCCGGAGGCAGTGAGGACCAGCATGACTTTTCCCCGCTGGGGCCTTTGCTGTGGGAGCAGCAGCTGGACGTTTGCGTTTTTTGCTACAGAGACTACCGAGGGTTAAAAACGGTGGTTTTGAGGATGGAGTCCACAGGAAAGCAGAGAGGTCCAAAAGGTGTGGGGCATTTGAAGGGGTTCCCGGAGGCAGTGAGGACCAGCATGACTTTTCCCCGCTGGGGCCTTTGCTGTGGGAGCAGCGGCTGGACGTTTGCGTTTTTTGCTCTGGAGGCTGCTGAGAGTGAAAAACGGTGGTTTTGAGGATGGAGTCCACAGGAAAGCAGAGAGGTCCAAAAGGTGTGGGGCATTTGAAGGGGTTCCCGGAGGCAGTGAGGACCAGCATGACTTTTCCCCGCTGGGGCCTTTGCTGTGGGAGCAGCGGCTGGACGTTTGCGCTTTTTGCTCCGGAGGCTGCCGAGGGTTAAAAACAGTGGTTTTGAGGATGGAGTCCACAGGAAAGCAGAGAGGTCTAAAAGGTGTGGGGCATTTGAAGGGGTTCCCGGAGGCAGTGAGGACCAGCATGACTTTTCCCTGCTGGGGCCTTTGCTGTGGGAGCAGCGGCTGGACGTTTGCGT
Source organism: Vanellus vanellus (assembly GCF_965231255.1). Lineage (NCBI taxonomy): Eukaryota > Metazoa > Chordata > Aves > Charadriiformes > Charadriidae > Vanellus > Vanellus vanellus. Next base: position 47,876 of record NW_028128463.1, on the reverse strand, counting down.
TTTTTGCTCCGGAGGCTGCCGAGAGTGAAAAACGGTGGTTTTGAGGATGGATTCCACAGGAAAGCAGAGAGGTCCAAAAGGTGTGGGGCATTTAAAGGGGTTCCCGGAGGCAGTGAGGACCAGCATGACTTTTCCCTGCTGGGGCCTTTGCTGTGGGAGCAGCGGCTGGACGTTTGCGTTTTTTGCTCCGGAGGCTGCCGAGAGTGAAAAACGGTGGTTTTGAGGATGGAGTCCACAGGAAAGCAGAGAGGTCCAAAAGGTGTGGGGCATTTGAAGGGGTTCCCGGAGGCAGTGAGGACCAGCATGACTTTTCCCCGCTGGGGCCTTTGCTGTGGGAGCAGCGGCTGGACGTTTGCGTTTTTTGCTCCGGAGGCTCCTGAGAGTGAAAAACGGTGGTTTTGAGGATGGAGTCCACAGGAAAGCAGAGAGGTCCAAAAGGTGTGGGGCATTTGAAGGGGTTCCCGGAGGCAGTGAGGACCAGCATGACTTTTCCCCGCTGGGGCCTTTGCTGTGGGAGCAGCGGCTGGACGTTTGCGTTTTTTGCTCCGGCGGATGCCGAGAGTGAAAAACGGTGGTTTAGAGGATGGAGTCCACAGGAAAACAGAGAGGTCCAAAAGGTGTGGGGCATTTGAAGGGGTTCCCGGAGGCAGTGAGGACCAGCATGACTTTTCCCCGCTGGGGCCTTTGCTGTGGGAGCAGCGGCTGGACATCTGCGTTTTTTGCTCCGGAGGCTGCCGAGAGTGAAAAACGGTGGTTTTGAGGATGGAGTCCACAGGAAAGCAGAGAGGTCCAAAAGGTGTGGGGCATTTGAAGGGGTTCCCGGAGGCAGTGAGGACCAGCATGACTTTTCCCCGCTGGGGCCTTTGCTGTGGGAGCAGCGGCTGGACGTTTGCATTTTTTGCTCCGGAGGCTGCTGAGGGTGAAAAACGGTGGTTTTGAGGATGGAGTCCACAGGAAAGCAGAGAGGTCCAAAAGGTGTGGGGCATTTGAAGGGGTTCCCGGAGGCAGTGAGGACCAGCATGACTTTTCCGCCTTGGAACCTTTGCTGTGGGAGCAGCGGCTGGACGTTTGCGTTTTTTGCTCCGGAGGCTGCCAAGAGTGAAAAACGGTGATTTTGAGGATGGAGTCCACAGGAAAGCAGAGAGGTCCAAAAGGTGTGGGGCATTTGAAGGGGTTCCCGGAGGCAGTGAGGACCAGCATGACTTTTCCCCGCTGGGGCCTTTGCTGTGGGAGCAGCGGCTGGACGTTTGCGTTTTTTGCTCCGGAGGCTGCCGAGAGTGAAAAACCGTGGTTTTGAGGATGGAGTCCACAGGAAAGCAGAGAGGTCCAAAAGGTGTGGGGCATTTGAAGGGGTTCCTGGAGGCAGTGAGGACCAGCATGACTTTTCCCCGCTGGGGCCTTTGCTGTGGGAGCAGCGGCTGGACGTTTGTGTTTTTTGCTCCGGAGGCTGCCGAGAGTCAAAAATGGTGGTTTTGAGGATGGAGTCCACAGGAAAGCAGAGAGGTCCAAAAGGTGTGGAGCATTTGAAGGGGTTCCCGGAGGCAGTGAGGACCAGCATGACTTTTCCCCGCTGGGGCCTTTGCTGTGGGAGCAGCGGCTGGACGTTTGCGTTTTCTGCTCCGCTGGATGCCGAGAGTGAAAAACGGTGGTTTTGAGGATGGAGTCCACAGGAAAGCAGAGAGGTCCAAAAGGTGTGGGGCATTTGAAGGGGTTCCCGGAGGCAGTGAGGACCAGCATGACTTTTCCCCGCTGGGGCCTTTGCTGTGGGAGCAGCGGCTGGACGTTTGCGTTTTTTGCTCCGGAGGCTGCCGAGAGTGAAAAACGGTGGTTTTGAGGATGGAGTCCACAGGAAAGCAGAGAGGTCCAAAAGGTGTGGGGCATTTGAAGAGGTTCCCGGAGGCAGTGAGGACCAGCATGACTTTTCCCCGCTGGGGCCTTTGCTGTGGGAGCAGCGGCTGGACGTTTGCGTTTTTTGCTCCGGAGGCTGCCGAGAGTGAAAAATGGTGGTTTTGAGGATGGAGTCCACAGGAAAGCAGAGAGGTCCAAAAGGTGTGGGGCATTTGAAGGGGTTCCCGGAGGCAGTGAGGACCAGCATGACTTTTCCCCGCTGGGGCCTTTGCTGTGGGAGCAGCGGCTGGACGTTTGCGTTTTTTGCTCCAGAGGCTGCCGAGAGTGAAAAACGGTGGTTTTGAGGATGGAGTCCACAGGAAAGCAGAGAGGTCCAAAAGGTGTGGGGCATTTGAAGGGGTTCCCGGAGGCAGTGAGGACCAGCATGACTTTTCCCCGCTGGGGCCTTTGCTGTGGGAGCAGCGGCTGGACGTTTGCTTTTTTTGCTCCGCTGGATGCCGAGAGTGAAAAACGGTGGTTTTGAGGATGGAGTCCACAGGAAAGCAGAGAGGTCCAAAAGGTGTGGGGCATTTGAAGGGGTTCCCGGAGGCAGTGAGGACCAGCATGACTTTTCCCCGCTGGGGCCTTTGCTGTGGGAGCAGTGCTGGACGTTTGCGTTTTTTGCTCCGGAGGCTGCCGAGAGTGAAAAACGGTGGTTTTGAGGATGGAGTCCACAGGAAAGCAGAGAGGTCCAAAAGGTGTGGGGCATTTGAAGGGGTTCCCGGAGGCAGTGAGGACCAGCATGACTTTTCCCCACTGGGGCCTTTGCTGTGGGAGCAGCGGCTGGACGTTTGCGTTTTTTGCTCCGGAGGCTGCCGAGAGTGAAAAACGGTGGATTTAAGGATGGAGTCCACAGGAAAGCAGAGAGGTCCAAAAGGTGTGGGGCATTTGAAGGGGTTCCCGGAGGCAGTGAGGACCAGCATGACTTTTCCCCGCTGGGGCCTTTGCTGTGGGAGCAGCGGCTGGACGTTTGCGTTTTTTGCTCCGGTGGATGCCGAGAGTGAAAAACGGTGGTTTTGAGGATGGAATCCACAGGAAAGCAGAGAGGTCCAAAAGGTGTGGGGCATTTGAAGGGGTTCCCGGAGGCAGTGAGGACCAGCATGACTTTTCCCCGCTGGGGCCTTTGCTGTGGGAGCAGCGGCTGGACGTTTGCGTTTTTTGCTCCGCTGGATGCCGAGAGTGAAAAACGGTGGTTTTGAGGATGGAGTCCACAGGAAAGCAGAGAGGTCCAAAAGGTGTGGGGCATTTGAAGGGGTTCCCGGAGGCAGTGAGGACCAGCATGACTTTTCCCCGCTGGGGCCTTTGCTGTGGGAGCAGCGGCAGAACGTTTGCGTTTTTTGCTACAGAGACTACCGAGGGTTAATAACGGTGGTTTTGAGGATGGAGTCCACAGGAAAGCAGAGAGGTCCAAAAGGTGTGGGGCATTTCAAGGGGTTCCCGGAGGCAGTGAGGACCAGCATGACTTTTCCCCGCTGGGGCCTTTGCTGTGGGAGCAGCGGCAGAACGTTTGCGTTTTTTGCTACAGAGATTACCGGGGGTTAATAACGGTGGTTTTGAGGATGGAGTCCACAGGAAAGCAGAGAGGTCCAAAAGGTGTGGGGCATTTAAAGGGGTTCCCGGAGGCAGTGAGGACCAGCATGACTTTTCCCCGCTGGGGCCTTTGCTGTGGGAGCAGCGGCAGAACGTTTGCGTTTTTTGCTACAGAGATTACCGGGGGTTAATAACGGTGGTTTTGAGGATGGAGTCCACAGGAAAGCAGAGAGGTCCAAAAGGTGTGGGGCATCTGAAGGGGTTCCCGGAGGCAGTGAGGACCAGCATGACTTTTCCACCTTGGAACCTTTGCTGTGGGAGCAGCGGCTGGACGTTTGCGTTTTTTGCTACAGAGACTACCGAGGGTTAATAACGGTGGTTTTGAGGATGGAGTCCACAGGAAAGCAGAGAGGTCCAAAAGGTGTGGGGCATTTGAAGGGGTTCCCGGAGGCAGTGAGGACCAGCATGACTTTTCCCTGCTGGGGCCTTTGCTGTGGGAGCAGCGGCTGGACGTTTGCGTTTTTTGCTACAGAGACTACCGAGGGTTAATAACAGTGGTTTTGAGGATGGAGTCCACAGGAAAGCAGAGAGGTCCAAAAGGTGTGGGGCATTTGAAGGGGTTCCCGGAGGCAGTGAGGACCAGCATGACTTTTCCCCGCTGGGGCCTTTGCTGTGGGAGGAGCAGCTGGACGTTTGCGTTTTTTGCTACAGAGACTACCGAGGGTTAAAAACGGTGGTTTTGAGGATGGAGTCCACAGGAAAGCAGAGAGGTCCAAAAGGTGTGGGGCATTTGAAGGGGTTCCCGGAGGCAGTGAGGACCAGCATGACTTTTCCCCGCTGGGGCCTTTGCTGTGGGAGCAGCGGCTGGACGTTTGCGCTTTTTGCTCCGGAGGCTGCCGAGGGTTAAAAACAGTGGTTTTGAGGATGGAGTCCACAGGAAAGCAGAGAGGTCCAAAAGGTGTGGGGCATTTGAAGGGGTTCCCGGAGGCAGTGAGGACCAGCATGACTTTTCCCTGCTGGGGCCTTTGCTGTGGGAGCAGCGGCTGGACGTTTGCGTTTTTTGCTCCGGAGGCTGCCGAGAGTGAAAAACGGTGGTTTTGAGGATGGATTCCACAGGAAAGCAGAGAGGTCCAAAAGGTGTGGGGCATTTAAAGGGGTTCCCGGAGGCAGTGAGGACCAGCATGACTTTTCCCTGCTGGGGCCTTTGCTGTGGGAGCAGCGGCTGGACGTTTGCGTTTTTTGCTCCGGAGGCTGCCGAGAGTGAAAAACTGTGGTTTTGAGGATGGAGTCCACAGGAAAGCAGAGAGGTCCAAAAGGTGTGGGGCATTTGAAGGGGTTCCCGGAGGCAGTGAGGACCAGCATGACTTTTCCCCGCTGGGGCCTTTGCTGTGGGAGCAGCGGCTGGACGTTTGCGTTTTTTGCTCCGGAGGCTCCTGAGAGTGAAAAACGGTGGTTTTGAGGATGGAGTCCACAGGAAAGCAGAGAGGTCCAAAAGGTGTGGGGCATTTGAAGGGGTTCCCGGAGGCAGTGAGGACCAGCATGACTTTTCCCCGCTGGGGCCTTTGCTGTGGGACCAGCGGCTGGACGTTTGCGTTTTTTGCTCCGGCGGATGCCGAGAGTGAAAAACGGTGGTTTGAGGATGGAGTCCACAGGAAAACAGAGAGGTCCAAAAGGTGTGGGGCATTTGAAGGGGTTCCCGGAGGCAGTGAGGACCAGCATGACTTTTCCCCGCTGGGGCCTTTGCTGTGGGAGCAGCGGCTGGACATCTGCGTTTTTTGCTCCGGAGGCTGCCGAGAGTGAAAAACGGTGGTTTTGAGGATGGAGTCCACAGGAAAGCAGAGAGGTCCAAAAGGTGTGGGGCATTTGAAGGGGTTCCCGGAGGCAGTGAGGACCAGCATGACTTTTCCCCGCTGGGGCCTTTGCTGTGGGAGCAGCGGCTGGACGTTTGCATTTTTTGCTCCGGAGGCTGCTGAGGGTGAAAAACGGTGGTTTTGAGGATGGAGTCCACAGGAAAGCAGAGAGGTCCAAAAGGTGTGGGGCATTTGAAGGGGTTCCCGGAGGCAGTGAGGACCAGCATGACTTTTCCGCCTTGGAACCTTTGCTGTGGGAGCAGCGGCTGGACGTTTGCGTTTTTTGCTCCGGAGGCTGCCGAGAGTGAAAAACGGTGATTTTGAGGATGGAGTCCACATGAAAGCAGAGAGGTCCAAAAGGTGTGGGGCATTTGAAGGGGTTCCCGGAGGCAGTGAGGACCAGCATGACTTTTCCCCGCTGGGGCCTTTGCTGTGGGAGCAGCGGCTGGACGTTTGCGTTTTTTGCTCCGGAGGCTGCCGAGAGTGAAAAACGGTGGTTTTGAGGATGGAGTCCACAGGAAAGCAGAGAGGTCCAAAAGGTGTGGGGCATTTGAAGGGGTTCCTGGAGGCAGTGAGGACCAGCATGACTTTTCCCCGCTGGGGCCTTTGCTGTGGGAGCAGCGGCTGGACGTTTGTGTTTTTTGCTCCGGAGGCTGCCGAGAGTCAAAAATGGTGGTTTTGAGGATGGAGTCCACAGGAAAGCAGAGAGGTCCAAAAGGTGTGGAGCATTTGAAGGGGTTCCCGGAGGCAGTGAGGACCAGCATGACTTTTCCCCGCTGGGGCCTTTGCTGTGGGAGCAGCGGCTGGACGTTTGCGTTTTCTGCTCCGCTGGATGCCGAGAGTGAAAAACGGTGGTTTTGAGGATGGAGTCCACAGGAAAGCAGAGAGGTCCAAAAGGTGTGGGGCATTTGAAGGGGTTCCCGGAGGCAGTGAGGACCAGCATGACTTTTCCCCGCTGGGGCCTTTGCTGTGGGAGCAGCGGCTGGACGTTTGCGTTTTTTGCTCCGGAGGCTGCCGAGAGTGAAAAACGGTGGTTTTGAGGATGGAGTCCACAGGAAAGCAGAGAGGTCCAAAAGGTGTGGGGCATTTGAAGAGGTTCCCGGAGGCAGTGAGGACCAGCATGACTTTTCCCCGCTGGGGCCTTTGCTGTGGGAGCAGCGGCTGGACGTTTGCGTTTTTTGCTCCGGAGGCTGCCGAGAGTGAAAAATGGTGGTTTTGAGGATGGAGTCCACAGGAAAGCAGAGAGGTCCAAAAGGTGTGGGGCATTTGAAGGGGTTCCCGGAGGCAGTGAGGACCAGCATGACTTTTCCCCGCTGGGGCCTTTGCTGTGGGAGCAGCGGCTGGACGTTTGCGTTTTTTGCTCCAGAGGCTGCCGAGAGTGAAAAACGGTGGTTTTGAGGATGGAGTCCACAGGAAAGCAGAGAGGTCCAAAAGGTGTGGGGCATTTGAAGGGGTTCCCGGAGCCAGTGAGGACCAGCATGACTTTTCCCCGCTGGGGCCTTTGCTGTGGGAGCAGCGGCTGGACGTTTGCTTTTTTTGCTCCGCTGGATGCCGAGAGTGAAAAACGGTGGTTTTGAGGATGGAGTCCACAGGAAAGCAGAGAGGTCCAAAAGGTGTGGGGCATTTGAAGGGGTTCCCAGAGGCAGTGAGGACCAGCATGACTTTTCCCCGCTGGGGCCTTTGCTGTGGGAGCAGCGGCTGGACGTTTGCGTTTTTTGCTCCGGTGGATGCCGAGAGTGAAAAACGGTGGTTTTGAGGATGGAATCCACAGGAAAGCAGAGAGGTCCAAAAGGTGTGGGGCATTTGAAGGGGTTCCCGGAGGCAGTGAGGACCAGCATGACTTTTCCCCGCTGGGGCCTTTGCTGTGGGAGCAGCGGCTGGACGTTTGCGGTTTTTGCTCCGGAGGCTGCCGAGAGTGAAAAATGGTGGTTTTGAGGATGGAGTCCACAGGAAAGCAGAGAGGTCCAAAAGGTGTGGGGCATTTGAAGGGGTTCCCGGAGGCAGTGAGGACCAGCATGACTTTTCCTCCTTGAACCGTTGCTGTGGGACCAGCGGCTGGACATTTGCGTTTTTTGCTCCGGAGGCTGCCGAGAGTGAAAAACGGTGGTTTTGAGGATGGAATCCACAGGAAAGCAGAGAGGTCCAAAAGGTGTGGGGCATTTGAAGGGGTTCCCGGAGGCAGTGAGGACCAGCATGACTTTTCCCCGCTGGGGCCTTTGCTGTGGGAGCAGTGATGAACGTTTGCGTTTTTTGCTCCGGAGGCTGCCGAGAGTGAAAAATGGTGGTTTTGAGGATGGAGTCCACAGGAAAGCAGAGAGGTCCAAAAGGTGTGGAGCATTTGAAGGGGTTCCCGGAGGCAGTGAGGACCAGCATGACTTTTCCCCGCTGGGGCCTTTGCTGTGGGAGCAGCGGCTGGACGTTTGCGTTTTTTGCTCCGCTGGATGCCGAGAGTGAAAAACGGTGGTTTTGAGGATGGAGTCCACAGGAAAGCAGAGAGGTCCAAAAGGTGTGGGGCATTTGAAGGGGTTCCTGGAGGCAGTGAGGACCAGCATGACTTTTCCCCGCTGGGGCCTTTGCTGTGGGAGCAGCGGCTGGACGTTTGCGTTTTTTGCTCCGGAGGCTGCCGAGAGTCAAAAATGGTGGTTTTGAGGATGGATTCCACAGGAAAGCAGAGAGGTCCAAAAGGTGTGGAGCATTTGAAGGGGTTCCCGGAGGCAGTGAGGACCAGCATGACTTTTCCCCGCTGGGGCCTTTGCTGTGGGAGCAGCGGCTGGACGTTTGCGTTTTTTGCTCCGCTGGATGCCGAGAGTGAAAAACGGTGGTTTTGAGGATGGAGTCCACAGGAAAGCAGAGAGGTCCAAAAGGTGTGGGGCATTTGAAGGGGTTCCCGGAGGCAGTGAGGACCAGCATGACTTTTCCCCGCTGGGGCCTTTGCTGTGGGAGCAGCGGCTGGACGTTTGCGTTTTTTGCTCCGGAGGCTGCCGAGAGTGAAAAACGGTGGTTTTGAGGATGGAGTCCACAGGAAAGCAGAGAGGTCCAAAAGGTGTGGGGCATTTGAAGGGGTTCCCGGAGGCAGTGAGGACCAGCATGACTTTTCCCCGCTGGGGCCTTTGCTGTGGGAGCAGCGGCTGGACGTTTGCGTTTTTTGCTCCGGAGGCTGCCGAGAGTGAAAAACGGTGGTTTTGAGGATGGAGTCCACAGGAAAGCAGAGAGGTCCAAAAGGTGTGGGGCATTTGAAGGGGTTCCTGGAGGCAGTGAGGACCAGCATGACTTTTCCCCGCTGGGGCCTTTGCTGTGGGAGCAGCGGCTGGACGTTTGCGTTTTTTGCTCCGGAGGCTGCCGAGAGTGAAAAACGGTGGTTTTGAGGATGGAGTCCACAGGAAAGCAGAGAGGTCCAAAAGGTGTGGGGCATTTGAAGGGGTTCCCGGAGGCAGTGAGGACCAGCATGACTTTTCCCCGCTGGGGCCTTTGCTGTGGGAGCAGTGCTGAACGTTTGCGTTTTTTGCTCCGGAGGCTGCCGAGAGTGAAAAATGGTCGTTTTGAGGATGGAGTCCACAGGAAAGCAGAGAGGTCCAAAAGGTGTGGGGCATTTGAAGGGGTTCCCGGAGGCAGTGAGGACCAGCATGACTTTTCCCCGCTGGGGCCTTTGCTGTGGAAGCAGCGGCTGGACGTTTGCTTTTTTTGCTCCGCTGGATGCCGAGAGTGAAAAACGGTGGTTTTGAGGATGGAGTCCACAGGAAAGCAGAGAGGTCCAAAAGGTGTGGGGCATTTGAAGGGGTTCCCGGAGGCAGTGAGGACCAGCATGACTTTTCCCCGCTGGGGCCTTTGCTGTGGGAGCAGCGGCTGGACGTTTGCGTTTTTTGCTCCGCTGGATGCCGAGAGTGAAAAACGGTGGTTTTGAGGATGGAGTCCACAGGAAAGCAGAGAGGTCCAAAAGGTGTGGGGCATTTGAAGGGGTTCCCGGAGCCAGTGAGGACCAGCATGACTTTTCCCTGCTGGGGCCTTTGCTGTGGGAGCAGCGGCTGGACGTTTGCGTTTTTTGCTCCGCTGGATGCCGAGAGTGAAAAACGGTGGTTTTGAGGATGGAGTCCACAGGAAAGCAGAGAGGTCCAAAAGGTGTGGGGCATTTGAAGGGGTTCCCGGAGGCAGTGAGGACCAGCATGACTTTTCCCCGCTGGGGCCTTTGCTGTAGGAGCAGCGGCTGGACGTTTGCGTTTTTTGCTCCGGAGGCTGCCGAGAGTGAAAAATGGTGGTTTTTTAGGATGGAGTCCACAGGAAAGCAGAGAGGTACAAAAGGTGTGGGGCATTTGAAGGGGTTCCCGGAGGCAGTGAGGACCAGCATGACTTTTCCCCGCTGGGGCCTTTTCTGTGGAAGCAGCGGCTGGACGTTTGCTTTTTTTGCTCCGCTGGATGCCGAGAGTGAAAAACGGTGGTTTTGAGGATGGAGTCCACAGGAAAGCAGAGAGGTCCAAAAGGTGTAGGGCATTTGAAGGGGTTCCTGGAGGCAGTGAGGACCAGCATGACTTTTCCCCGCTGGGGCCTTTGCTGTGGGAGCAGCGGCTGGACGTTTGCGTTTTTTGCTCCGGAGGCTGCCGAGAGTGAAAAATGGTGGTTTTGAGGATGGAGTCCACAGGAAAGCAGAGAGGTCCAAAAGGTGTGGGGCATTTGAAGGGGTTCCCGGAGGCAGTGAGGACCAGCATGACTTTTCCCCGCTGGGGCCTTTGCTGTGGGAGCAGCGGCTGGACGTTTGCGTTTTTTGCTCCGGAGGCTGCCGAGAGTCAAAAATGGTGGTTTTGAGGATGGAGTCCACAGGAAAGCAGAGAGGTCCAAAAGGTGTGGAGCATTTGAAGGGGTTCCCGGAGGCAGTGAGGACCAGCATGACTTTTCCCCGCTGGGGCCTTTGCTGTGGGAGCAGCGGCTGGACGTTTGCGTTTTTTGCTCCGGAGGCTGCCGAGAGTGAAAAACGGTGGTTTTGAGGATGGAGTCCACAGGAAAGCAGAGAGGTCCAAAAGGTGTGGGGCATTTGAAGGGGTTCCTGGAGGCAGTGAGGACCAGCATGACTTTTCCCCGCTGGGGCCTTTGCTGTGGGAGCAGCGGCTGGACGTTTGCGTTTTTTGCTCCGGAGGCTGCCGAGAGTGAAAAACGGTGGTTTTGAGGATGGAGTCCACAGGAAAGCAGAGAGGTGCAAGAGGTGTGGGGCATTTGAAGAGGTTCCCGGAGGCAGTGAGGACCAGCATGACTTTTCCCCGCTGGGGCCTTTGCTGTGGGAGCAGCGGCTGGACGTTTGCGTTTTTTGCTCCGGAGGCTGCCGAGAGTGAAAAATGGTGGTTTTGAGGATGGAGTCCACAGGAAAGCAGAGAGGTCCAAAAGGTGTGGGGCATTTGAAGGGGTTCCCGGAGGCAGTGAGGACCAGCATGACTTTTCCCCGCTGGGGCCTTTGCTGTGGGAGCAGCGGCTGGACGTTTGCGTTTTTTGCTCCAGAGGCTGCCGAGAGTGAAAAACGGTGGTTTTGAGGATGGAGTCCACAGGAAAGCAGAGAGGTCCAAAAGGTGTGGGGCATTTGAAGGGGTTCCCGGAGGCAGTGAGGACCAGCATGACTTTTCCCCGCTGGGGCCTTTGCTGTGGGAGCAGCGGCTGGACGTTTGCTTTTTTTGCTCCGCTGGATGCCGAGAGTGAAAAACAGTGGTTTTGAGGATGGAGTCCACAGGAAAGCAGAGAGGTCCAAAAGGTGTGGGGCATTTGAAGGGGTTCCCGGAGGCAGTGAGGACCAGCATGACTTTTCCCCGCTGGGGCCTTTGCTGTGGGAGCAGTGCTGGACGTTTGCGTTTTTTGCTCCGGAGGCTGCCGAGAGTGAAAAACGGTGGTTTTGAGGATGGAGTCCACAGGAAAGCAGAGAGGTCCAAAAGGTGTGGGGCATTTGAAGGGGTTCCCGGAGGCAGTGAGGACCAGCATGACTTTTCCCCGCTGGGGCCTTTGCTGTGGGAGCAGCGGCTGGACGTTTGCGTTTTTTGCTCCGGAGGCTGCCGAGAGTGAAAAACGGTGGATTTAAGGATGGAGTCCACAGGAAAGCAGAGAGGTCCAAAAGGTGTGGGGCATTTGAAGGGGTTCCCGGAGGCAGTGAGGACCAGCATGACTTTTCCCCGCTGGGGCCTTTGCTGTGGGAGCAGCGGCTGGACGTTTGCGTTTTTTGCTCCGGTGGATGCCGAGAGTGAAAAACGGTGGTTTTGAGGATGGAATCCACAGGAAAGCAGAGAGGTCCAAAAGGTGTGGGGCATTTGAAGGGGTTCCCGGAGGCAGTGAGGACCAGCATGACTTTTCCCCGCTGGGGCCTTTGCTGTGGGAGCAGCGGCTGGACGTTTGCGTTTTTTGCTCCGGAGGCTGCCGAGAGTGAAAAATGGTGGTTTTGAGGATGGAGTCCACAGGAAAGCAGAGAGGTCCAAAAGGTGTGGGGCATTTGAAGGGGTTCCCGGAGGCAGTGAGGACCAGCATGACTTTTCCGCCTTGAACCGTTGCTGTGGGACCAGCGGCTGGACATTTGCGTTTTTTGCTCCGGAGGCTGCCGAGAGTGAAAAACGGTGGTTTTGAGGATGGAATCCACAGGAAAGCAGAGAGGTCCAAAAGGTGTGGGGCATTTGAAGGGGTTCCCGGAGGCAGTGAGGACCAGCATGACTTTTCCCCGCTGGGGCCTTTGCTGTGGGAGCAGCGGCTGGACGTTTGCGTTTTTTGCTCCGGAGGCTGCCGAGAGTGAAAAATGGTGGTTTTGAGGATGGAGTCCACAGGAAAGCAGAGAGGTCCAAAAGGTGTGGAGCATTTGAAGGGGTTCCCGGAGGCAGTGAGGACCAGCATGACTTTTCCCCGCTGGGGCCTTTGCTGTGGGAGCAGCGGCTGGACGTTTGCGTTTTTTGCTCCGGAGGCTGCCGAGAGTGAAAAACGGTGGTTTTGAGGATGGAGTCCACAGGAAAGCAGAGAGGTCCAAAAGGTGTGGGGCATTTGAAGGGGTTCCTGGAGGCAGTGAGGACCAGCATGACTTTTCCCCGCTGGGGCCTTTGCTGTGGGAGCAGCGGCTGGACGTTTGCGTTTTTTGCTCCGGAGGCTGCCGAGAGTCAAAAATGGTGGTTTTGAGGATGGAGTCCACAGGAAAGCAGAGAGGTCCAAAAGGTGTGGAGCATTTGAAGGGGTTCCCGGAGGCAGTGAGGACCAGCATGACTTTTCCCCGCTGGGGCCTTTGCTGTGGGAGCAGCGGCTGGACGTTTGCGTTTTTTGCTCCGCTGGATGCCGAGAGTGAAAAACGGTGGTTTTGAGGATGGAGTCCACAGGAAAGCAGAGAGGTCCAAAAGGTGTGGGGCATTTGAAGGGGTTCCCGGAGGCAGTGAGGACCAGCATGACTTTTCCCCGCTGGGGCCTTTGCTGTGGGAGCAGCGGCTGGACGTTTGCGTTTTTTGCTCCGGAGGCTGCCGAGAGTGAAAAACGGTGGTTTTGAGGATGGAGTCCACAGGAAAGCAGAGAGGTCCAAAAGGTGTGGGGCATTTGAAGGGGTTCCCGGAGGCAGTGAGGACCAGCATGACTTTTCCCCGCTGGGGCCTTTGCTGTGGGAGCAGCGGCTGGACGTTTGCGTTTTTTGCTCCGGAGGCTGCCGAGAGTGAAAAACGGTGGTTTTGAGGATGGAGTCCACAGGAAAGCAGAGAGGTGCAAGAGGTGTGGGGCATTTGAAGAGGTTCCCGGAGGCAGTGAGGACCAGCATGACTTTTCCCCGCTGGGGCCTTTGCTGTGGGAGCAGCGGCTGGACGTTTGCGTTTTTTGCTCCGGAGGCTGCCGAGAGTGAAAAATGGTGGTTTTGAGGATGGAGTCCACAGGAAAGCAGAGAGGTCCAAAAGGTGTGGGGCATTTGAAGGGGTTCCCGGAGGCAGTGAGGACCAGCATGACTTTTCCCCGCTGGGGCCTTTGCTGTGGGAGCAGCGGCTGGACGTTTGCGTTTTTTGCTCCAGAGGCTGCCGAGAGTGAAAAACGGTGGTTTTGAGGATGGAGTCCACAGGAAAGCAGAGAGGTCCAAAAGGTGTGGGGCATTTGAAGGGGTTCCCGGAGGCAGTGAGGACCAGCATGACTTTTCCCCGCTGGGGCCTTTGCTGTGGGAGCAGCGGCTGGACGTTTGCTTTTTTTGCTCCGCTGGATGCCGAGAGTGAAAAACAGTGGTTTTGAGGATGGAGTCCACAGGAAAGCAGAGAGGTCCAAAAGGTGTGGGGCATTTGAAGGGGTTCCCGGAGGCAGTGAGGACCAGCATGACTTTTCCCCGCTGGGGCCTTTGCTGTGGGAGCAGTGCTGGACGTTTGCGTTTTTTGCTCCGGAGGCTGCCGAGAGTGAAAAACGGTGGTTTTGAGGATGGAGTCCACAGGAAAGCAGAGAGGTCCAAAAGGTGTGGGGCATTTGAAGGGGTTCCCGGAGGCAGTGAGGACCAGCATGACTTTTCCCCGCTGGGGCCTTTGCTGTGGGAGCAGCGGCTGGACGTTTGCGTTTTTTGCTCCGGAGGCTGCCGAGAGTGAAAAACGGTGGATTTAAGGATGGAGTCCACAGGAAAGCAGAGAGGTCCAAAAGGTGTGGGGCATTTGAAGGGGTTCCCGGAGGCAGTGAGGACCAGCATGACTTTTCCCCGCTGGGGCCTTTGCTGTGGGAGCAGCGGCTGGACGTTTGCGTTTTTTGCTCCGGTGGATGCCGAGAGTGAAAAACGGTGGTTTTGAGGATGGAATCCACAGGAAAGCAGAGAGGTCCAAAAGGTGTGGGGCATTTGAAGGGGTTCCCGGAGGCAGTGAGGACCAGCATGACTTTTCCCCGCTGGGGCCTTTGCTGTGGGAGCAGCGGCTGGACGTTTGCGTTTTTTGCTCCGGAGGCTGCCGAGAGTGAAAAATGGTGGTTTTGAGGATGGAGTCCACAGGAAAGCAGAGAGGTCCAAAAGGTGTGGGGCATTTGAAGGGGTTCCCGGAGGCAGTGAGGACCAGCATGACTTTTCCGCCTTGAACCGTTGCTGTGGGACCAGCGGCTGGACATTTGCGTTTTTTGCTCCGGAGGCTGCCGAGAGTGAAAAACGGTGGTTTTGAGGATGGAATCCACAGGAAAGCAGAGAGGTCCAAAAGGTGTGGGGCATTTGAAGGGGTTCCCGGAGGCAGTGAGGACCAGCATGACTTTTCCCCGCTGGGGCCTTTGCTGTGGGAGCAGCGGCTGGACGTTTGCGTTTTTTGCTCCGGAGGCTGCCGAGAGTGAAAAATGGTGGTTTTGAGGATGGAGTCCACAGGAAAGCAGAGAGGTCCAAAAGGTGTGGGGCATTTGAAGGGGTTCCTGGAGGCAGTGAGGACCAGCATGACTTTTCCCCGCTGGGGCCTTTGCTGTGGGAGCAGCGGCTGGACGTTTGCGTTTTTTGCTCCGGAGGCTGCCGAGAGTCAAAAATGGTGGTTTTGAGGATGGAGTCCACAGGAAAGCAGAGAGCTCCAAAAGGTGTGGAGCATTTGAAGGGGTTCCCGGAGGCAGTGAGGACCAGCATGACTTTTCCCCGCTGGGGCCTTTGCTGTGGGAGCAGCGGCTGGACGTTTGCGTTTTTTGCTCCGCTGGATGCCGAGAGTGAAAAACGGTGGTTTTGAGGATGGAGTCCACAGGAAAGCAGAGAGGTCCAAAAGGTGTGGGGCATTTGAAGGGGTTCCCGGAGGCAGTGAGGACCAGCATGACTTTTCCCCGCTGGGGCCTTTGCTGTGGGAGCAGCGGCTGGACGTTTGCGTTTTTTGCTCCGGAGGCTGCCGAGAGTGAAAAACGGTGGTTTTGAGGATGGAGTCCACAGGAAAGCAGAGAGGTCCAAAAGGTGTGGGGCATTTGAAGGGGTTCCCGGAGGCAGTGAGGACCAGCATGACTTTTCCCCGCTGGGGCCTTTGCTGTGGGAGCAGCGGCTGGACGTTTGCGTTTTTTGCTCCGGAGGCTGCCGAGAGTGAAAAACGGTGGTTTTGAGGATGGAGTCCACAGGAAAGCAGAGAGGTCCAAAAGGTGTGGGGCATTTGAAGGGGTTCCCGGAGGCAGTGAGGACCAGCATGACTTTTCCCCGCTGGGGCCTTTGCTGTGGGAGCAGTGCTGAACGTTTGCGTTTTTTGCTCCGGAGGCTGCCGAGAGTGAAAAATGGTCGTTTTGAGGATGGAGTCCACAGGAAAGCAGAGAGGTCCAAAAGGTGTGGGGCATTTGAAGGGGTTCCCGGAGGCAGTGAGGACCAGCATGACTTTTCCCCGCTGGGGCCTTTGCTGTGGAAGCAGCGGCTGGACGTTTGCGTTTTTTGCTCCGGAGGCTGCCGAGAGTGAAAAACGGTGGTTTTGAGGATGGAGTCCACAGGAAAGCAGAGAGGTCCAAAAGGTGTGGGGCATTTGAAGGGGTTCCCGGAGCCAGTGAGGACCAGCATGACTTTTCCCTGCTGGAGCCTTTGCTGTGGGAGCAGTGCTGAACGTTTGCGTTTTTTGCTCCGGAGGCTGCCGAGAGTGAAAAATGGTGGTTTTGAGGATGGAGTCCACAGGAAAGCAGAGAGGTCCAAAAGGTGTGGGGCATTTGAAGGGGTTCCCGGAGGCAGTGAGGACCAGCATGACTTTTCCCCGCTGGGGCCTTTGCTGTGGAAGCAGCGGCTGGACGTTTGCTTTTTTTGCTCCGCTGGATGCCGAGAGTGAAAAACGGTGGTTTTGAGGATGGAGTCCACAGGAAAGCAGAGAGGTCCAAAAGGTGTGGGGCATTTGAAGGGGTTCCCGGAGGCAGTGAGGACCAGCATGACTTTTCCCCGCTGGGGCCTTTGCTGTGGGAGCAGTGCTGGACGTTTGCGTTTTTTGCTCCGGAGGCTGCCGAGAGTGAAAAACGGTGGTTTTGAGGATGGAGTCCACAGGAAAGCAGAGAGGTCCAAAAGGTGTGGGGCATTTGAAGGGGTTCCCGGAGGCAGTGAGGACCAGCATGACTTTTCCCCGCTGGGGCCTTTGCTGTGGGAGCAGCGGCTGGACGTTTGCGTTTTTTGCTCCGGAGGCTGCCGAGAGTGAAAAACGGTGGATTTAAGGATGGAGTCCACAGGAAAGCAGAGAGGTCCAAAAGGTGTGGGGCATTTGAAGGGGTTCCCGGAGGCAGTGAGGACCAGCATGACTTTTCCCCGCTGGGGCCTTTGCTGTGGGAGCAGCGGCTGGACGTTTGCGTTTTTTGCTCCGGTGGATGCCGAGAGTGAAAAACGGTGGTTTTGAGGATGGAATCCACAGGAAAGCAGAGAGGTCCAAAAGGTGTGGGGCATTTGAAGGGGTTCCCGGAGGCAGTGAGGACCAGCATGACTTTTCCCCGCTGGGGCCTTTGCTGTGGGAGCAGCGGCTGGACGTTTGCGGTTTTTGCTCCGGAGGCTGCCGAGAGTGAAAAATGGTGGTTTTGAGGATGGAGTCCACAGGAAAGCAGAGAGGTCCAAAAGGTGTGGGGCATTTGAAGGGGTTCCCGGAGGCAGTGAGGACCAGCATGACTTTTCCGCCTTGAACCGTTGCTGTGGGACCAGCGGCTGGACATTTGCGTTTTTTGCTCCGGAGGCTGCCGAGAGTGAAAAACGGTGGTTTTGAGGATGGAATCCACAGGAAAGCAGAGAGGTCCAAAAGGTGCGGGGCATTTGAAGGGGTTCCCGGAGGCAGTGAGGACCAGCATGACTTTTCCCCGCTGGGGCCTTTGCTGTGGGAGCAGCGGCTGGACGTTTGCGTTTTTTGCTCCGGAGGCTGCCGAGAGTGAAAAATGGTGGTTTTGAGGATGGAGTCCACAGGAAAGCAGAGAGGTCCAAAAGGTGTGGAGCATTTGAAGGGGTTCCCGGAGGCAGTGAGGACCAGCATGACTTTTCCCCGCTGGGGCCTTTGCTGTGGGAGCAGCGGCTGGACGTTTGCGTTTTTTGCTCCGCTGGATGCCGAGAGTGAAAAACGGTGGTTTTGAGGATGGAGTCCACAGGAAAGCAGAGAGGTCCAAAAGGTGTGGGGCATTTGAAGGGGTTCCTGGAGGCAGTGAGGACCAGCATGACTTTTCCCCGCTGGGGCCTTTGCTGTGGGAGCAGCGGCTGGACGTTTGCGTTTTTTGCTCCGGAGGCTGCCGAGAGTCAAAAATGGTGGTTTTGAGGATGGAGTCCACAGGAAAGCAGAGAGGTCCAAAAGGTGTGGAGCATTTGAAGGGGTTCCCGGAGGCAGTGAGGACCAGCATGACTTTTCCCCGCTGGGGCCTTTGCTGTGGGAGCAGCGGCTGGACGTTTGCGTTTTTTGCTCCGCTGGATGCCGAGAGTGAAAAACGGTGGTTTTGAGGATGGAGTCCACAGGAAAGCAGAGAGGTCCAAAAGGTGTGGGGCATTTGAAGGGGTTCCCAGAGGCAGTGAGGACCAGCATGACTTTTCCCCGCTGGGGCCTTTGCTGTGGGAGCAGCGGCTGGACGTTTGCGTTTTTTGCTCCGGAGGCTGCCGAGAGTGAAAAACGGTGGTTTTGAGGATGGAGTCCACAGGAAAGCAGAGAGGTCCAAAAGGTGTGGGGCATTTGAAGGGGTTCCTGGAGGCAGTGAGGACCAGCATGACTTTTCCCCGCTGGGGCCTTTGCTGTGGGAGCAGCGGCTGGACGTTTGCGTTTTTTGCTCCGGAGGCTGCCGAGAGTGAAAAACGGTGGTTTTGAGGATGGAGTCCACAGGAAAGCAGAGAGGTCCAAAAGGTGTGGGGCATTTGAAGGGGTTCCTGGAGGCAGTGAGGACCAGCATGACTTTTCCCCGCTGGGGCCTTTGCTGTGGGAGCAGCGGCTGGACGTTTGCGTTTTTTGCTCCGGAGGCTGCCGAGAGTGAAAAACGGTGGTTTTGAGGATGGAGTCCACAGGAAAGCAGAGAGGTCCAAAAGGTGTGGGGCATTTGAAGGGGTTCCCGGAGGCAGTGAGGACCAGCATGACTTTTCCCCGCTGGGGCCTTTGCTGTGGGAGCAGTGCTGAACGTTTGCGTTTTTTGCTCCGGAGGCTGCCGAGAGTGAAAAATGGTCGTTTTGAGGATGGAGTCCATAGGAAAGTAGAGAGGTCCAAAAGGTGTGGGGCATTTGAAGGGGTTCCCGGAGGCAGTGAGGACCAGCATGACTTTTCCCCGCTGGGGCCTTTGCTGTGGAAGCAGCGGCTGGACGTTTGCGTTTTTTGCTCCGGAGGCTGCCGAGAGTGAAAAACGGTGGTTTTGAGGATGGAGTCCACAGGAAAGCAGAGAGGTCCAAAAGGTGTGGGGCATTTGAAGGGGTTCCCGGAGCCAGTGAGGACCAGCATGACTTTTCCCTGCTGGAGCCTTTGCTGTGGGAGCAGTGCTGAACGTTTGCGTTTTTTGCTCCGGAGGCTGCCGAGAGTGAAAAATGGTGGTTTTGAGGATGGAGTCCACAGGAAAGCAGAGAGGTCCAAAAGGTGTGGGGCATTTGAAGGGGTTCCCGGAGGCAGTGAGGACCAGCATGACTTTTCCCCGCTGGGGCCTTTGCTGTGGAAGCAGCGGCTGGACGTTTGCTTTTTTTGCTCCGCTGGATGCCGAGAGTGAAAAACGGTGGTTTTGAGGATGGAGTCCACAGGAAAGCAGAGAGGTCCAAAAGGTGTGGGGCATTTGAAGGGGTTCCCGGAGGCAGTGAGGACCAGCATGACTTTTCCCCGCTGGGGCCTTTGCTGTGGAAGCAGCGGCTGGACGTTTGCTTTTTTTGCTCCGCTGGATGCCGAGAGTGAAAAACGGTGGTTTTGAGGATGGAGTCCACAGGAAAGCAGAGAGGTCCAAAAGGTGTGGGGCATTTGAAGGGGTTCCTGGAGGCAGTGAGGACCAGCATGACTTTTCCCCGCTGGGGCCTTTGCTGTGGGAGCAGCGGCTGGACGTTTGCGTTTTTTGCTCCGGAGGCTGCCGAGAGTGAAAAATGGTGGTTTTGAGGATGGAGTCCACAGGAAAGCAGAGAGGTCCAAAAGGTGTGGGGCATTTGAAGGGGTTCCCGGAGGCAGTGAGGACCAGCATGACTTTTCCCCGCTGGGGCCTTTGCTGTGGGAGCAGCGGCTGGACGTTTGCGTTTTTTGCTCCGGAGGCTGCCGAGAGTCAAAAATGGTGGTTTTGAGGATGGAGTCCACAGGAAAGCAGAGAGGTCCAAAAGGTGTGGAGCATTTGAAGGGGTTCCCGGAGGCAGTGAGGACCAGCATGACTTTTCCCCGCTGGGGCCTTTGCTGTGGGAGCAGCGGCTGGACGTTTGCGTTTTTTGCTCCGGAGGCTGCCGAGAGTGAAAAACGGTGGTTTTGAGGATGGAGTCCACAGGAAAGCAGAGAGGTGCAAAAGGTGTGGGGCATTTGAAGGGGTTCCCGGAGGCAGTGAGGACCAGCATGACTTTTCCCCGCTGGGGCCTTTGCTGTGGGAGCAGCGGCTGGACGTTTGCGTTTTTTGCTCCGGAGGCTGCCGAGAGTGAAAAACGGTGGTTTTGAGGATGGAGTCCACAGGAAAGCAGAGAGGTCCAAAAGGTGTGGGGCATTTGAAGGGGTTCCCGGAGGCAGTGAGGACCAGCATGACTTTTCCCCGCTGGGGCCTTTGCTGTGGGAGCAGCGGCTGGACGTTTGCGTTTTTTGCTCCGGAGGCTGCCGAGAGTCAAAAATGGTGGTTTTGAGGATGGAGTCCACAGGAAAGCAGAGAGGTGCAAAAGGTGTGGGGCATTTGAAGGGGTTCCCGGAGGCAGTGAGGACCAGCATGACTTTTCCCCGCTGGGGCCTTTGCTGTGGGAGCAGCGGCTGGACGTTTGCGTTTTTTTGCTCCGCTGGATGCCGAGAGTGAAAAACGGTGGTTTTGAGGATGGAGTCCACAGGAAAGCAGAGAGGTCCAAAAGGTGTGGGGCATTTGAAGGGGTTCCCGGAGGCAGTGAGGACCAGCATGACTTTTCCCCGCTGGGGCCTTTGCTGTGGGAGCAGCGGCTGGACGTTTGCGTTTTTTGCTCCGGAGGCTGCCGAGAGTGAAAAACGGTGGTTTTGAGGATGGAGTCCACAGGAAAGCAGAGAGGTCCAAAAGGTGTGGGGCATTTGAAGGGGTTCCCGGAGGCAGTGAGGACCAGCATGACTTTTCCCCGCTGGGGCCTTTGCTGTGGGAGCAGCGGCTGGACGTTTGCATTTTTTGCTCCGGAGGCTGCCGAGAGTGAAAAACGGTGGTTTTGAGGATGGAGTCCACAGGAAAGCAGAGAGGTCCAAAAGGTGTGGGGCATTTGAAGGGGTTCCCGGAGGCAGTGAGGACCAGCATGACTTTTCCCCGCTGGGGCCTTTGCTGTGGAAGCAGCGGCTGGACGTTTGCTTTTTTTGCTCCGCTGGATGCCGAGAGTGAAAAACGGTGGTTTTGAGGATGGAGTCCACAGGAAAGCAGAGAGGTCCAAAAGGTGTGGGGCATTTGAAGGGGTTCCCGGAGGCAGTGAGGACCAGCATGACTTTTCCCCGCTGGGGCCTTTGCTGTGGGAGCAGCGGCTGGACATCTGCGTTTTTTGCTCCGGAGGATGCCGAGAGTGAAAAATGGTGGTTTTGAGGATGGAGTCCACAGGAAAGCAGAGAGGTGCAAAAGGTGTGGGGCATTTGAAGGGGTTCCCGGAGGCAGTGAGGACCAGCATGACTTTTCCCCGCTGGGGCCTTTGCTGTGGGAGCAGCGGCTGGACGTTTGCGTTTTTTGCTCCAGAGGCTGCCGAGAGTGAAAAACGGTGGTTTTGAGGATGGAGTCCACAGGAAAGCAGAGAGGTGCAAAAGGTGTGGGGCATTTGAAGGGGTTCCCGGAGGCAGTGAGGACCAGCATGACTTTTCCCCGCTGGGGCCTTTGCTGTGGGAGCAGCGGCTGGACGTTTGCGTTTTTTGCTCCGGAGGCTGCCGAGAGTCAAAAACGGTGGTTTTGAGGATGGAGTCCACAGGAAAGCAGAGAGGTCCAAAAGGTGTGGGGCATTTGAAGGGGTTCCCGGAGGCAGTGAGGACCAGCATGACTTTTCCCCGCTGGGGCCTTTGCTGTGGGAGCAGCGGCTGGACGTTTGCGTTTTTTGCTCCGGAGGCTGCCGAGAGTGAAAAACGGTGGTTTTGAGGATGGAGTCCACAGGAAAGCAGAGAGGTCCAAAAGGTGTGGGGCATTTGAAGGGGTTCCCGGAGGCAGTGAGGACCAGCATGACTTTTCCCCGCTGGGGCCTTTGCTGTGGGAGCAGCGGCTGGACGTTTGCATTTTTTGCTCCGGAGGCTGCCGAGAGTGAAAAACGGTGGTTTTGAGGATGGAGTCCACAGGAAAGCAGAGAGGTCCAAAAGGTGTGGGGCATTTGAAGGGGTTCCCGGAGGCAGTGAGGACCAGCATGACTTTTCCCCGCTGGGGCCTTTGCTGTGGAAGCAGCGGCTGGACGTTTGCTTTTTTTGCTCCGCTGGATGCCGAGAGTGAAAAACGGTGGTTTTGAGGATGGAGTCCACAGGAAAGCAGAGAGGTCCAAAAGGTGTGGGGCATTTGAAGGGGTTCCTGGAGGCAGTGAGGACCAGCATGACTTTTCCCCGCTGGGGCCTTTGCTGTGGGAGCAGCGGCTGGACATCTGCGTTTTTTGCTCCGGAGGCTGCCGAGAGTGAAAAATGGTGGTTTTGAGGATGGAGTCCACAGGAAAGCAGAGAGGTGCAAAAGGTGTGGGGCATTTGAAGGGGTTCCCGGAGGCAGTGAGGACCAGCATGACTTTTCCCCGCTGGGGCCTTTGCTGTGGGAGCAGCGGCTGGACGTTTGCGTTTTTTGCTCCAGAGGCTGCCGAGAGTGAAAAACGGTGGTTTTGAGGATGGAGTCCACAGGAAAGCAGAGAGGTGCAAAAGGTGTGGGGCATTTGAAGGGGTTCCCGGAGGCAGTGAGGACCAGCATGACTTTTCCCCGCTGGGGCCTTTGCTGTGGGAGCAGCGGCTGGACGTTTGCGTTTTTTGCTCCGGAGGCTGCCGAGAGTGAAAAACGGTGGTTTTGAGGATGGAGTCCACAGGAAAGCAGAGAGGTCCAAAAGGTGTGGGGCATTTGAAGGGGTTCCCGGAGGCAGTGAGGACCAGCATGACTTTTCCCCGCTGGGGCCTTTGCTGTGGGAGCAGCGGCTGGACGTTTGCGTTTTTTGCTCCGGAGGCTGCCGAGAGTCAAAAATGGTGGTTTTGAGGATGGAGTCCACAGGAAAGCAGAGAGGTCCAAAAGGTGTGGAGCATTTGAAGGGGTTCCCGGAGGCAGTGAGGACCAGCATGACTTTTCCCCGCTGGGGCCTTTGCTGTGGGAGCAGCGGCTGGACGTTTGCGTTTTTTTGCTCCGCTGGATGCCGAGAGTGAAAAACGGTGGTTTTGAGGATGGAGTCCACAGGAAAGCAGAGAGGTCCAAAAGGTGTGGGGCATTTGAAGGGGTTCCCGGAGGCAGTGAGGACCAGCATGACTTTTCCCCGCTGGGGCCTTTGCTGTGGGAGCAGCGGCTGGACGTTTGCGTTTTTTGCTCCGGAGGCTGCCGAGAGTGAAAAACGGTGGTTTTGAGGATGGAGTCCACAGGAAAGCAGAGAGGTCCAAAAGGTGTGGGGCATTTGAAGGGGTTCCCGGAGGCAGTGAGGACCAGCATGACTTTTCCCCGCTGGGGCCTTTGCTGTGGGAGCAGCGGCTGGACGTTTGCATTTTTTGCTCCGGAGGCTGCCGAGAGTGAAAAACGGTGGTTTTGAGGATGGAGTCCACAGGAAAGCAGAGAGGTCCAAAAGGTGTGGGGCATTTGAAGGGGTTCCCGGAGGCAGTGAGGACCAGCATGACTTTTCCCCGCTGGGGCCTTTGCTGTGGAAGCAGCGGCTGGACGTTTGCTTTTTTTGCTCCGCTGGATGCCGAGAGTGAAAAACGGTGGTTTTGAGGATGGAGTCCACAGGAAAGCAGAGAGGTCCAAAAGGTGTGGGGCATTTGAAGGGGTTCCTGGAGGCAGTGAGGACCAGCATGACTTTTCCCCGCTGGGGCCTTTGCTGTGGGAGCAGCGGCTGGACGTTTGCGTTTTTTGCTCCGGAGGCTGCCGAGAGTGAAAAATGGTGGTTTTGAGGATGGAGTCCACAGGAAAGCAGAGAGGTGCAAAAGGTGTGGGGCATTTGAAGGGGTTCCCGGAGGCAGTGAGGACCAGCATGACTTTTCCCCGCTGGGGCCTTTGCTGTGGGAGCAGCGGCTGGACGTTTGCGTTTTTTGCTCCAGAGGCTGCCGAGAGTGAAAAACGGTGGTTTTGAGGATGGAGTCCACAGGAAAGCAGAGAGGTCCAAAAGGTGTGGGGCATTTGAAGGGGTTCCCGGAGGCAGTGAGGACCAGCATGACTTTTCCCCGCTGGGGCCTTTGCTGTGGGAGCAGCGGCTGGACGTTTGCGTTTTTTGCTCCGGAGGCTGCCGAGAGTCAAAAATGGTGGTTTTGAGGATGGAGTCCACAGGAAAGCAGAGAGGTCCAAAAGGTGTGGGGCATTTGAAGGGGTTCCCGGAGGCAGTGAGGACCAGCATGACTTTTCCCCGCTGGGGCCTTTGCTGTGGGAGCAGCGGCTGGACGTTTGCGTTTTTTTGCTCTGCTGGATGCCGAGAGTGAAAAACGGTGGTTTTGAGGATGGAGTCCACAGGAAAGCAGAGAGGTCCAAAAGGTGTGGGGCATTTGAAGGGGTTCCCGGAGGCAGTGAGGACCAGCATGACTTTTCCCCGCTGGGGCCTTTGCTGTGGGAGCAGCGGCTGGACGTTTGCGTTTTTTGCTCCGGAGGCTGCCGAGAGTGAAAAACGGTGGTTTTGAGGATGGAATCCACAGGAAAGCAGAGAGGTCCAAAAGGTGTGGGGCATTTGAAGGGGTTCCCGGAGGCAGTGAGGACCAGCATGACTTTTCCCCGCTGGGGCCTTTGCTGTGGAAGCAGCGGCTGGACGTTTGCTTTTTTTGCTCCGCTGGATGCCGAGAGTGAAAAACGGTGGTTTTGAGGATGGAGTCCACAGGAAAGCAGAGAGGTCCAAAAGGTGTGGGGCATTTGAAGGGGTTCCTGGAGGCAGTGAGGACCAGCATGACTTTTCCCCGCTGGGGCCTTTGCTGTGGGAGCAGCGGCTGGACATCTGCGTTTTTTGCTCCGGAGGCTGCCGAGAGTGAAAAATGGTGGTTTTGAGGATGGAGTCCACAGGAAAGCAGAGAGGTGCAAAAGGTGTGGGGCATTTGAAGGGGTTCCCGGAGGCAGTGAGGACCAGCATGACTTTTCCCCGCTGGGGCCTTTGCTGTGGGAGCAGCGGCTGGACGTTTGCGTTTTTTGCTCCAGAGGCTGCCGAGAGTGAAAAACGGTGGTTTTGAGGATGGAGTCCACAGGAAAGCAGAGAGGTCCAAAAGGTGTGGGGCATTTGAAGGGGTTCCCGGAGGCAGTGAGGACCAGCATGACTTTTCCCCGCTGGGGCCTTTGCTGTGGGAGCAGCGGCTGGACGTTTGCGTTTTTTGCTCCGGAGGCTGCCGAGAGTCAAAAACGGTGGTTTTGAGGATGGAGTCCACAGGAAAGCAGAGAGGTCCAAAAGGTGTGGGGCATTTGAAGGGGTTCCCGGAGGCAGTGAGGACCAGCATGACTTTTCCCCGCTGGGGCCTTTGCTGTGGGAGCAGCGGCTGGACGTTTGCGTTTTTTGCTCCGGAGGCTGCCGAGAGTCAAAAATGGTGGTTTTGAGGATGGAGTCCACAGGAAAGCAGAGAGGTCCAAAAGGTGTGGGGCATTTGAAGGGGTTCCCGGAGGCAGTGAGGACCAGCATGACTTTTCCCCGCTGGGGCCTTTGCTGTGGGAGCAGTGCTGAACGTTTGCGTTTTTTGCTCCGAGGCTGCAGAGAGTGAAAAATGGTGGTTTTGAGGATGGAGTCCACAGGAAAGCAGAGAGGTCCAAAAGGTGTGGGGCATTTGAAGGGGTTCCCGGAGGCAGTGAGGACCAGCATGACTTTTCCCCGCTGGGGCCTTTGCTGTGGAAGCAGCGGCTGGACGTTTGCTTTTTTTGCTCCGCTGGATGCCGAGAATGAAAAACGGTGGTTTTGAGGATGGAGTCCACAGGAAAGCAGAGAGGTCCAAAAGGTGTGGGGCATTTGAAGGGGTTCCTGGAGGCAGTGAGGACCAGCATGACTTTTCCCCGCTGGGGCCTTTGCTGTGGGAGCAGCGGCTGGACGTTTGCGTTTTTTGCTCCGGAGGCTGCCGAGAGTGAAAAACGGTGGTTTTGAGGATGGAGTCCACAGGAAAGCAGAGAGGTCCAAAAGGTGTGGGGCATTTGAAGGGGTTCCCGGAGGCAGTGAGGACCAGCATGACTTTTCCCCGCTGGGGCCTTTGCTGTGGGAGCAGCGGCTGGACGTTTGCGTTTTTTGCTCCGGAGGCTGCCGAGAGTGAAAAACGGTGGTTTTGAGGATGGAGTCCACAGGAAAGCAGAGAGGTCCAAAAGGTGTGGGGCATTTGAAGGGGTTCCCGGAGGCAGTGAGGACCAGCATGACTTTTCCCCGCTGGGGCCTTTGCTGTGGGAGCAGCGGCTGGACGTTTGCGTTTTTTGCTCCGGAGGCTGCCGAGAGTGAAAAACGGTGGTTTTGAGGATGGAGTCCACAGGAAAGCAGAGAGGTCCAAAAGGTGTGGGGCATTTGAAGGGGTTCCCGGAGGCAGTGAGGACCAGCATGACTTTTACCCGCTGGGGCCTTTGCTGTGGGAGCAGCGGCTGGACGTTTGCGTTTTTTGCTCCGGAGGCTGCCGAGAGTCAAAAATGGTGTTTTTGAGGATGGAGTCCACAGGAAAGCAGAGAGGTCCAAAAGGTGTGGGGCATTTGAAGGGGTTCCCGGAGGCAGTGAGGACCAGCATGACTTTTCCCCGCTGGGGCCTTTGCTGTGGGAGCAGTGCTGAACGTTTGCGTTTTTTGCTCCGGAGGCTGCCGAGAGTGAAAAATGGTGGTTTTGAGGATGGAGTCCACAGGAAAGCAGAGAGGTCCAAAAGGTGTGGGGCATTTGAAGGGGTTCCCGGAGGCAGTGAGGACCAGCATGACTTTTCCCCGCTGGGGCCTTTGCTGTGGGAGCAGCGGCTGGACGTTTGCGTTTTTTGCTCCGGAGGCTGCCGAGAGTCAAAAACGGTGGTTTTGAGGATGGAGTCCACAGGAAAGCAGAGAGGTCCAAAAGGTGTGGGGCATTTGAAGGGGTTCCCGGAGGCAGTGAGGACCAGCATGACTTTTCCCCGCTGGGGCCTTTGCTGTGGGAGCAGCGGCTGGACGTTTGCGTTTTTTGCTCCGGAGGCTGCCGAGAGTGAAAAATGGTGGTTTTGAGGATGGAGTCCACAGGAAAGCAGAGAGGTCCAAAAGGTGTGGGGCATTTGAAGGGGTTCCCGGAGGCAGTGAGGACCAGCATGACTTTTCCCCGCTGGGGCCTTTGCTGTGGGAGCAGCGGCTGGACGTTTGCGTTTTTTGCTCCGGAGGCTGCCGAGAGTGAAAAACGGTGGTTTTGAGGATGGAGTCCACAGGAAAGCAGAGAGGTCCAAAAGGTGTGGGGCATTTGAAGGGGTTCCCGGAGGCAGTGAGGACCAGCATGACTTTTCCCCGCTGGGGCCTTTGCTGTGGGAGCAGTGCTGAACGTTTGCGGTTTTTGCTCCGGAGGCTGCCGAGAGTGAAAAATGGTGGTTTTGAGGATGGAGTCCACAGGAAAGCAGAGAGGTCCAAAAGGTGTGGGGCATTTGAAGGGGTTCCTGGAGGCAGTGAGGACCAGCATGACTTTTCCCCGCTGGGGCCTTTGCTGTGGGAGCAGCGGCTGGACGTTTGCGTTTTTTGCTCCGGAGGCTGCCGAGAGTCAAAAACGGTGGTTTTGAGGATGGAGTCCACAGGAAAGCAGAGAGGTCCAAAAGGTGTGGGGCATTTGAAGGGGTTCCCGGAGGCAGTGAGGACCAGCATGACTTTTCCCCGCTGGGGCCTTTGCTGTGGGAGCAGCGGCTGGACGTTTGCGTTTTTTGCTCCGGAGGCTGCCGAGAGTCAAAAATGGTGGTTTTGAGGATGGAGTCCACAGGAAAGCAGAGAGGTCCAAAAGGTGTGGGGCATTTGAAGGGGTTCCCGGAGGCAGTGAGGACCAGCATGACTTTTCCCCGCTGGGGCCTTTGCTGTGGGAGCAGTGCTGAACGTTTGCGTTTTTTGCTCCGAGGCTGCAGAGAGTGAAAAATGGTGGTTTTGAGGATGGAGTCCACAGGAAAGCAGAGAGGTCCAAAAGGTGTGGGGCATTTGAAGGGGTTCCCGGAGGCAGTGAGGACCAGCATGACTTTTCCCCGCTGGGGCCTTTGCTGTGGAAGCAGCGGCTGGACATTTGCTTTTTTTGCTCCGCTGGATGCCGAGAGTGAAAAACGGTGGTTTTGAGGATGGAGTCCACAGGAAAGCAGAGAGGTCCAAAAGGTGTGGGGCATTTGAAGGGGTTCCTGGAGGCAGTGAGGACCAGCATGACTTTTCCCCGCTGGGGCCTTTGCTGTGGGAGCAGCGGCTGGACGTTTGCGTTTTTTGCTCCGGAGGCTGCCGAGAGTGAAAAATGGTGGTTTTGAGGATGGAGTCCACAGGAAAGCAGAGAGGTCCAAAAGGTGTGGGGCATTTGAAGGGGTTCCCGGAGGCAGTGAGGACCAGCATGACTTTTCCCCGCTGGGGCCTTTGCTGTGGGAGCAGCGGCTGGACGTTTGCGTTTTTTGCTCCGGAGGCTGCCGAGAGTGAAAAACGGTGGTTTTGAGGATGGAGTCCACAGGAAAGCAGAGAGGTCCAAAAGGTGTGGGGCATTTGAAGGGGTTCCCGGAGGCAGTGAGGACCAGCATGACTTTTCCCCGCTGGGGCCTTTGCTGTGGGAGCAGCGGCTGGACGTTTGCGTTTTTTGCTCCGGAGGCTGCCGAGAGTGAAAAACGGTGGTTTTGAGGATGGAGTCCACAGGAAAGCAGAGAGGTCCAAAAGGTGTGGGGCATTTGAAGGGGTTCCCGGAGGCAGTGAGGACCAGCATGACTTTTACCCGCTGGGGCCTTTGCTGTGGGAGCAGCGGCTGGACGTTTGCGTTTTTTGCTCCGCTGGATGCCGAGAGTGAAAAACGGTGGTTTTGAGGATGGAGTCCACAGGAAAGCAGAGAGGTGCAAAAGGTGTGGGGCATTTGAAGGGGTTCCCGGAGGCAGTGAGGACCAGCATGACTTTTCCCCGCTGGGGCCTTTGCTGTGGGAGCAGCGGCTGGACGTTTGCGTTTTTTGCTCTGGAGGCTGCCGAGAGTGAAAAACGGTGGTTTTGAGGATGGAGTCCACAGGAAAGCAGAGAGGTCCAAAAGGTGTGGGGCATTTGAAGGGGTTCCCGGAGGCAGTGAGGACCAGCATGACTTTTCCCCGCTGGGGCCTTTGCTGTGGGAGCAGTGCTGAACGTTTGCGTTTTTTGCTCCGGAGGCTGCCGAGAGTGAAAAATGGTGGTTTTGAGGATGGAGTCCACAGGAAAGCAGAGAGGTCCAAAAGGTGTGGGGCATTTGAAGGGGTTCCCGGAGGCAGTGAGGACCAGCATGACTTTTCCCCGCTGGGGCCTTTGCTGTGGAAGCAGCGGCTGGACGTTTGCGTTTTTTGCTCCGCTGGATGCCGAGAGTGAAAAACGGTGGTTTTGAGGATGGAGTCCACAGGAAAGCAGAGAGGTCCAAAAGGTGTGGGGCATTTGAAGGGGTTCCTGGAGGCAGTGAGGACCAGCATGACTTTTCCCCGCTGGGGCCTTTGCTGTGGGAGCAGCGGCTGGACGTTTGCGTTTTTTGCTCCGGAGGCTGCCGAGAGTGAAAAATGGTGGTTTTGAGGATGGAGTCCACAGGAAAGCAGAGAGGTCCAAAAGGTGTGGGGCATTTGAAGGGGTTCCCGGAGGCAGTGAGGACCAGCATGACTTTTCCCCGCTGGGGCCTTTGCTGTGGGAGCAGCGGCTGGACGTTTGCGTTTTTTGCTCCAGAGGCTGCCGAGAGTGAAAAACGGTGGTTTTGAGGATGGAGTCCACAGGAAAGCAGAGAGGTCTAAAAGGTGTGGGGCATTTGAAGGGGTTCCCGGAGGCAGTGAGGACCAGCATGACTTTTCCCCGCTGGGGCCTTTGCTGTGGGAGCAGCGGCTGGACGTTTGCGTTTTTTGCTCCGGAGGCTGCCGAGAGTGAAAAATGGTGTTTTTGAGGATGGAGTCCACAGGAAAGCAGAGAGGTCCAAAAGGTGTGGGGCATTTGAAGGGGTTCCCGGAGGCAGTGAGGACCAGCATGACTTTTCCCCGCTGGGGCCTTTGCTGTGGGAGCAGCGGCTGGACGTTTGCGTTTTTTGCTCCGGAGGCTGCCGAGAGTCAAAAATGGTGGTTTTGAGGATGGAGTCCACAGGAAAGCAGAGAGGTCCAAAAGGTGTGGGGCATTTGAAGGGGTTCCTGGAGGCAGTGAGGACCAGCATGACTTTTCCCCGCTGGGGCCTTTGCTGTGGGAGTAGCGGCTGGACGTTTGCGTTTTTTGCTCCGCTGGATGCCGAGAGTGAAAAACGGTGGTTTTGAGGATGGAGTCCACAGGAAAGCAGAGAGGTCCAAAAGGTGTGGGGCATTTGAAGGGGTTCCCGGAGGCAGTGAGGACCAGCATGACTTTTCCCCGCTGGGGCCTTTGCTGTGGGAGCAGCGGCTGGACGTTTGCGTTTTTTGCTCCGGAGGCTGCCGAGAGTGAAAAATGGTGGTTTTGAGGATGGAGTCCACAGGAAAGCAGAGAGGTCCAAAAGGTGTGGGGCATTTGAAGGGGTTCCCGGAGGCAGTGAGGACCAGCATGACTTTTCCCCGCTGGGGCCTTTGCTGTGGGAGCAGCGGCTGGACGTTTGCGTTTTTTGCTCCGGAGGCTGCCGAGAGTGAAAAACGGTGGTTTTGAGGATGGAATCCACAGGAAAGCAGAGAGGTCCAAAAGGTGTGGGGCATTTGAAGGGGTTCCCGGAGGCAGTGAGGACCAGCATGACTTTTCCCCGCTGGGGCCTTTGCTGTGGGAGCAGCGGCTGGACGTTTGCGTTTTTTGCTCCGGAGGCTGCCGAGAGTGAAAAACGGTGGTTTTGAGGATGGAGTCCACAGGAAAGCAGAGAGGTCCAAAAGGTGTGGGGCATTTGAAGGGGTTCCCGGAGGCAGTGAGGACCAGCATGACTTTTCCCCGCTGGGGCCTTTGCTGTGGGAGCAGCGGCTGGACGTTTGCGTTTTTTGCTCCGGAGGCTGCCGAGAGTGAAAAACGGTGGTTTTGAGGATGGAGTCCACAGGAAAGCAGAGAGGTCCAAAAGGTGTGGGGCATTTGAAGGGGTTCCCGGAGGCAGTGAGGACCAGCATGACTTTTCCCCGCTGGGGCCTTTGCTGTGGGAGCAGCGGCTGGACGTTTGCGTTTTTTGCTCCGCTGGATGCCGAGAGTGAAAAACGGTGGTTTTGAGGATGGAGTCCACAGGAAAGCAGAGAGGTGCAAAAGGTGTGGGGCATTTGAAGGGGTTCCCGGAGGCAGTGAGGACCAGCATGACTTTTCCCCGCTGGGGCCTTTGCTGTGGGAGCAGCGGCTGGACGTTTGCGTTTTTTGCTCCGGAGGCTGCCGAGAGTGAAAAACGGTGGTTTTGAGGATGGAGTCCACAGGAAAGCAGAGAGGTCCAAAAGGTGTGGGGCATTTGAAGGGGTTCCCGGAGGCAGTGAGGACCAGCATGACTTTTCCCCGCTGGGGCCTTTGCTGTGGGAGCAGTGCTGAACGTTTGCGTTTTTTGCTCCGGAGGCTGCCGAGAGTGAAAAATGGTGGTTTTGAGGATGGAGTCCACAGGAAAGCAGAGAGGTCCAAAAGGTGTGGGGCATTTGAAGCGGTTCCCGGAGGCAGTGAGGACCAGCATGACTTTTCCCCGCTGGGGCCTTTGCTGTGGAAGCAGCGGCTGGACGTTTGCGTTTTTTGCTCCGCTGGATGCCGAGAGTGAAAAACGGTGGTTTTGAGGATGGAGTCCACAGGAAAGCAGAGAGGTCCAAAAGGTGTGGGGCATTTGAAGGGGTTCCTGGAGGCAGTGAGGACCAGCATGACTTTTCCCCGCTGGGGCCTTTGCTGTGGGAGCAGCGGCTGGACGTTTGCGTTTTTTGCTCCGGAGGCTGCCGAGAGTGAAAAATGGTGGTTTTGAGGATGGAGTCCACAGGAAAGCAGAGAGGTCCAAAAGGTGTGGGGCATTTGAAGGGGTTCCCGGAGGCAGTGAGGACCAGCATGACTTTTCCCCGCTGGGGCCTTTGCTGTGGGAGCAGCGGCTGGACGTTTGCGTTTTTTGCTCCAGAGGCTGCCGAGAGTGAAAAACGGTGGTTTTGAGGATGGAGTCCACAGGAAAGCAGAGAGGTCCAAAAGGTGTGGGGCATTTGAAGGGGTTCCCGGAGGCAGTGAGGACCAGCATGACTTTTCCCCGCTGGGGCCTTTGCTGTGGGAGCAGCGGCTGGACGTTTGCGTTTTTTGCTCCGGAGGCTGCCGAGAGTGAAAAACGGTGGTTTTGAGGATGGAGTCCACAGGAAAGCAGAGAGGTCCAAAAGGTGTGGGGCATTTGAAGGGGTTCCCGGAGGCAGTGAGGACCAGCATGACTTTTCCCCGCTGGGGCCTTTGCTGTGGGTGCAGCGGCTGGACATTTGTGTTTTTTGCTCCGGAGGCTGCCAAGAGTGAAAAACGGTGGTTTTGAGGATGGAGTCCACAGGAAAGCAGAGAGGTCCAAAAGGTGTGGGGCATTTGAAGGGGTTCCCGGAGGCAGTGAGGACCAGCATGACTTTTCCCCGCTGGGGCCTTTGCTGTGGGAGCAGCGGCTGGACGTTTGCGTTTTTTGCTCCGGAGGCTGCCGAGAGTCAAAAATGGTGGTTTTGAGGATGGAGTCCACAGGAAAGCAGAGAGGTCCAAAAGGTGTGGGGCATTTGAAGGGGTTCCTGGAGGCAGTGAGGACCAGCATGACTTTTCCCCGCTGGGGCCTTTGCTGTGGGAGCAGCGGCTGGACGTTTGCGTTTTTTGCTCCGGAGGCTGCCGAGAGTGAAAAACGGTGGTTTTGAGGATGGAGTCCACAGGAAAGCAGAGAGGTCCAAAAGGTGTGGGGCATTTGAAGGGGTTCCCGGAGGCAGTGAGGACCAGCATGACTTTTCCCCGCTGGGGCCTTTGCTGTGGGAGCAGCGGCTGGACGTTTGCGTTTTTTGCTCCGGAGGCTGCCGAGAGTGAAAAACGGTGGTTTTGAGGATGGAGTCCACAGGAAAGCAGAGAGGTCCAAAAGGTGTGGGGCATTTGAAGGGGTTCCCGGAGGCAGTGAGGACCAGCATGACTTTTCCCCGCTGGGGCCTTTGCTGTGGGAGCAGCGGCTGGACGTTTGCGTTTTTTGCTCCGGAGGCTGCCGAGAGTGAAAAACGGTGGTTTTGAGGATGGAGTCCACAGGAAAGCAGAGAGGTCCAAAAGGTGTGGGGCATTTGAAGGGGTTCCCGGAGGCAGTGAGGACCAGCATGACTTTTCCCCGCTGGGGCCTTTGCTGTGGGAGCAGTGCTGAACGTTTGCGTTTTTTGCTCCGGAGGCTGCCGAGAGTTAAAAATGGTGGTTTTGAGGATGGAGTCCACAGGAAAGCAGAGAGGTCCAAAAGGTGTGGGGCATTTGAAGGGGTTCCCGGAGGCAGTGAGGACCAGCATGACTTTTCCCCGCTGGGGCCTTTGCTGTGGAAGCAGCGGCTGGACGTTTGCGTTTTTTGCTCCGCTGGATGCCGAGAGTGAAAAACGGTGGTTTTGAGGATGGAGTCCACAGGAAAGCAGAGAGGTCCAAAAGGTGTGGGGCATTTGAAGGGGTTCCTGGAGGCAGTGAGGACCAGCATGACTTTTCCCCGCTGGGGCCTTTGCTGTGGGAGCAGCGGCTGGACGTTTGCGTTTTTTGCTCCGGAGGCTGCCGAGAGTGAAAAATGGTGGTTTTGAGGATGGAGTCCACAGGAAAGCAGAGAGGTCCAAAAGGTGTGGGGCATTTGAAGGGGTTCCCGGAGGCAGTGAGGACCAGCATGACTTTTCCCCGCTGGGGCCTTTGCTGTGGGAGCAGCGGCTGGACGTTTGCGTTTTTTGCTCCAGAGGCTGCCGAGAGTGAAAAACGGTGGTTTTGAGGATGGAGTCCACAGGAAAGCAGAGAGGTCTAAAAGGTGTGGGGCATTTGAAGGGGTTCCCGGAGGCAGTGAGGACCAGCATGACTTTTCCCCGCTGGGGCCTTTGCTGTGGGAGCAGCGGCTGGACGTTTGCGTTTTTTGCTCCGGAGGCTGCCGAGAGTGAAAAATGGTGTTTTTGAGGATGGAGTCCACAGGAAAGCAGAGAGGTCCAAAAGGTGTGGGGCATTTGAAGGGGTTCCCGGAGGCAGTGAGGACCAGCATGACTTTTCCCCGCTGGGGCCTTTGCTGTGGGAGCAGCGGCTGGACGTTTGCGTTTTTTGCTCCGGAGGCTGCCGAGAGTCAAAAATGGTGGTTTTGAGGATGGAGTCCACAGGAAAGCAGAGAGGTCCAAAAGGTGTGGGGCATTTGAAGGGGTTCCTGGAGGCAGTGAGGACCAGCATGACTTTTCCCCGCTGGGGCCTTTGCTGTGGGAGTAGCGGCTGGACGTTTGCGTTTTTTGCTCCGCTGGATGCCGAGAGTGAAAAACGGTGGTTTTGAGGATGGAGTCCACAGGAAAGCAGAGAGGTCCAAAAGGTGTGGGGCATTTGAAGGGGTTCCCGGAGGCAGTGAGGACCAGCATGACTTTTCCCCGCTGGGGCCTTTGCTGTGGGACCAGCGGCTGGACGTTTGCGTTTTTTGCTCCGGAGGCTGCCGAGAGTGAAAAATGGTGGTTTTGAGGATGGAGTCCACAGGAAAGCAGAGAGGTCCAAAAGGTGTGGGGCATTTGAAGGGGTTCCCGGAGGCAGTGAGGACCAGCATGACTTTTCCCCGCTGGGGCCTTTGCTGTGGGAGCAGCGGCTGGACGTTTGCGTTTTTTGCTCCGGAGGCTGCCGAGAGTGAAAAACGGTGGTTTTGAGGATGGAATCCACAGGAAAGCAGAGAGGTCCAAAAGGTGTGGGGCATTTGAAGGGGTTCCCGGAGGCAGTGAGGACCAGCATGACTTTTCCCCGCTGGGGCCTTTGCTGTGGGAGCAGCGGCTGGACGTTTGCGTTTTTTGCTCCGGAGGCTGCCGAGAGTGAAAAACGGTGGTTTTGAGGATGGAGTCCACAGGAAAGCAGAGAGGTCCAAAAGGTGTGGGGCATTTGAAGGGGTTCCCGGAGGCAGTGAGGACCAGCATGACTTTTCCCCGCTGGGGCCTTTGCTGTGGGAGCAGCGGCTGGACGTTTGCGTTTTTTGCTCCGGAGGCTGCCGAGAGTGAAAAACGGTGGTTTTGAGGATGGAGTCCACAGGAAAGCAGAGAGGTCCAAAAGGTGTGGGGCATTTGAAGGGGTTCCCGGAGGCAGTGAGGACCAGCATGACTTTTCCCCGCTGGGGCCTTTGCTGTGGGAGCAGCGGCTGGACGTTTGCGTTTTTTGCTCCGCTGGATGCCGAGAGTGAAAAACGGTGGTTTTGAGGATGGAGTCCACAGGAAAGCAGAGAGGTGCAAAAGGTGTGGGGCATTTGAAGGGGTTCCCGGAGGCAGTGAGGACCAGCATGACTTTTCCCCGCTGGGGCCTTTGCTGTGGGAGCAGCGGCTGGACGTTTGCGTTTTTTGCTCCGGAGGCTGCCGAGAGTGAAAAACGGTGGTTTTGAGGATGGAGTCCACAGGAAAGCAGAGAGGTCCAAAAGGTGTGGGGCATTTGAAGGGGTTCCCGGAGGCAGTGAGGACCAGCATGACTTTTCCCCGCTGGGGCCTTTGCTGTGGGAGCAGTGCTGAACGTTTGCGTTTTTTGCTCCGGAGGCTGCCGAGAGTGAAAAATGGTGGTTTTGAGGATGGAGTCCACAGGAAAGCAGAGAGGTCCAAAAGGTGTGGGGCATTTGAAGCGGTTCCCGGAGGCAGTGAGGACCAGCATGACTTTTCCCCGCTGGGGCCTTTGCTGTGGAAGCAGCGGCTGGACGTTTGCGTTTTTTGCTCCGCTGGATGCCGAGAGTGAAAAACGGTGGTTTTGAGGATGGAGTCCACAGGAAAGCAGAGAGGTCCAAAAGGTGTGGGGCATTTGAAGGGGTTCCTGGAGGCAGTGAGGACCAGCATGACTTTTCCCCGCTGGGGCCTTTGCTGTGGGAGCAGCGGCTGGACGTTTGCGTTTTTTGCTCCGGAGGCTGCCGAGAGTGAAAAATGGTGGTTTTGAGGATGGAGTCCACAGGAAAGCAGAGAGGTCCAAAAGGTGTGGGGCATTTGAAGGGGTTCCCGGAGGCAGTGAGGACCAGCATGACTTTTCCCCGCTGGGGCCTTTGCTGTGGGAGCAGCGGCTGGACGTTTGCGTTTTTTGCTCCAGAGGCTGCCGAGAGTGAAAAACGGTGGTTTTGAGGATGGAGTCCACAGGAAAGCAGAGAGGTCCAAAAGGTGTGGGGCATTTGAAGGGGTTCCCGGAGGCAGTGAGGACCAGCATGACTTTTCCCCGCTGGGGCCTTTGCTGTGGGAGCAGCGGCTGGACGTTTGCGTTTTTTGCTCCGGAGGCTGCCGAGAGTGAAAAACGGTGGTTTTGAGGATGGAGTCCACAGGAAAGCAGAGAGGTCCAAAAGGTGTGGGGCATTTGAAGGGGTTCCCGGAGGCAGTGAGGACCAGCATGACTTTTCCCCGCTGGGGCCTTTGCTGTGGGTGCAGCGGCTGGACATTTGTGTTTTTTGCTCCGGAGGCTGCCAAGAGTGAAAAACGGTGGTTTTGAGGATGGAGTCCACAGGAAAGCAGAGAGGTCCAAAAGGTGTGGGGCATTTGAAGGGGTTCCCGGAGGCAGTGAGGACCAGCATGACTTTTCCCCGCTGGGGCCTTTGCTGTGGGAGCAGCGGCTGGACGTTTGCGTTTTTTGCTCCGGAGGCTGCCGAGAGTCAAAAATGGTGGTTTTGAGGATGGAGTCCACAGGAAAGCAGAGAGGTCCAAAAGGTGTGGGGCATTTGAAGGGGTTCCTGGAGGCAGTGAGGACCAGCATGACTTTTCCCCGCTGGGGCCTTTGCTGTGGGAGCAGCGGCTGGACGTTTGCGTTTTTTGCTCCGGAGGCTGCCGAGAGTGAAAAACGGTGGTTTTGAGGATGGAGTCCACAGGAAAGCAGAGAGGTCCAAAAGGTGTGGGGCATTTGAAGGGGTTCCCGGAGGCAGTGAGGACCAGCATGACTTTTCCCCGCTGGGGCCTTTGCTGTGGGAGCAGCGGCTGGACGTTTGCGTTTTTTGCTCCGGAGGCTGCCGAGAGTGAAAAACGGTGGTTTTGAGGATGGAGTCCACAGGAAAGCAGAGAGGTCCAAAAGGTGTGGGGCATTTGAAGGGGTTCCCGGAGGCAGTGAGGACCAGCATGACTTTTCCCCGCTGGGGCCTTTGCTGTGGGAGCAGCGGCTGGACGTTTGCGTTTTTTGCTCCGGAGGCTGCCGAGAGTGAAAAACGGTGGTTTTGAGGATGGAGTCCACAGGAAAGCAGAGAGGTCCAAAAGGTGTGGGGCATTTGAAGGGGTTCCCGGAGGCAGTGAGGACCAGCATGACTTTTCCCCGCTGGGGCCTTTGCTGTGGGAGCAGTGCTGAACGTTTGCGTTTTTTGCTCCGGAGGCTGCCGAGAGTGAAAAATGGTGGTTTTGAGGATGGAGTCCACAGGAAAGCAGAGAGGTCCAAAAGGTGTGGGGCATTTGAAGGGGTTCCAGGAGGCAGTGAGGACCAGCATGACTTTTCCCCGCTGGGGCCTTTGCTGTGGAAGCAGCGGCTGGACGTTTGCTTTTTTTGCTCCGCTGGATGCCGAGAGTGAAAAATGGTGGTTTTGAGGATGGAGTCCACAGGAAAGCAGAGAGGTGCAAAAGGTGTGGGGCATTTGAAGGGGTTCCTGGAGGCAGTGAGGACCAGCATGACTTTTCCCCGCTGGGGCCTTTGCTGTGGGAGCAGCGGCTGGACGTTTGCGTTTTTTGCTCCGGAGGCTGCCGAGAGTGAAAAACGGTGGTTTTGAGGATGGAGTCCACAGGAAAGCAGAGAGGTCCAAAAGGTGTGGGGCATTTGAAGGGGTTCCCGGAGGCAGTGAGGACCAGCATGACTTTTCCCCGCTGGGGCCTTTGCTGTGGGAGCAGCGGCTGACGTTTGCGTTTTTTGCTCCGGAGGCTGCCGAGAGTGAAAAATGGTGGTTTTGAGGATGGAGTCCACAGGAAAGCAGAGAGGTCCAAAAGGTGTGGGGCATTTGAAGGGGTTCCCGGAGGCAGTGAGGACCAGCATGACTTTTCCCCGCTGGGGCCTTTGCTGTGGGAGCAGCGGCTGGACGTTTGCGTTTTTTGCTCCGGAGGCTGCCGAGAGTGAAAAACGGTGGTTTTGAGGATGGAGTCCACAGGAAAGCAGAGAGGTCCAAAAGGTGTGGAGCATTTGAAGGGGTTCCCGGAGGCAGTGAGGACCAGCATGACTTTTCCCCGCTGGGGCCTTTGCTGTGGGAGCAGCGGCTGGACGTTTGCGTTTTTTGCTCCGGAGGCTGCCGAGAGTCAAAAATGGTGGTTTTGAGGATGGAGTCCACAGGAAAGCAGAGAGGTCCAAAAGGTGTGGGGCATTTGAAGGGGTTCCCGGAGGCAGTGAGGACCAGCATGACTTTTCCCCGCTGGGGCCTTTGCTGTGGGAGCAGCGGCTGGACGTTTGCGTTTTTTGCTCCGGAGGCTGCCGAGAGTGAAAAACGGTGGTTTTGAGGATGGAGTCCACAGGAAAGCAGAGAGGTCTAAAAGGTGTGGGGCATTTGAAGGGGTTCCCGGAGGCAGTGAGGACCAGCATGACTTTTCCCCGCTGGGGCCTTTGCTGTGGGAGCAGCGGCTGGACGTTTGCGTTTTTTGCTCCGGAGGCTGCCGAGAGTGAAAAACGGTGGTTTTGAGGATGGAGTCCACAGGAAAGCAGAGAGGTCCAAAAGGTGTGGGGCATTTGAAGGGGTTCCCGGAGGCAGTGAGGACCAGCATGACTTTTCCCCGCTGGGGCCTTTGCTGTGGGAGCAGCGGCTGGACGTTTGCGTTTTTTGCTCCGGAGGCTGCCGAGAGTGAAAAACGGTGGTTTTGAGGATGGAGTCCACAGGAAAGCAGAGAGGTCCAAAAGGTGTGGGGCATTTGAAGGGGTTCCCGGAGGCAGTGAGGACCAGCATGACTTTTCCCCGCTGGGGCCTTTGCTGTGGGAGCAGCGGCTGGACGTTTGCGTTTTTTGCTCCGGAGGCTGCCGAGAGTGAAAAACGGTGGTTTTGAGGATGGAGTCCACAGGAAAGCAGAGAGGTCCAAAAGGTGTGGGGCATTTGAAGGGGTTCCCGGAGGCAGTGAGGACCAGCATGACTTTTCCCCGCTGGGGCCTTTGCTGTGGGAGCAGCGGCTGGACGTTTGCGTTTTTTGCTCCGGAGGCTGCCGAGAGTGAAAAACGGTGGTTTTGAGGATGGAGTCCACAGGAAAGCAGAGAGGTCCAAAAGGTGTGGGGCATTTGAAGGGGTTCCCGGAGGCAGTGAGGACCAGCATGACTTTTCCCCGCTGGGGCCTTTGCTGTGGGAGCAGCGGCTGGACGTTTGCGTTTTTTGCTCCGGAGGCTGCCGAGAGTGAAAAATGGTGGTTTTGAGGATGGAGTCCACAGGAAAGCAGAGAGGTCCAAAAGGTGTGGGGCATTTGAAAAGGTTCCCGGAGGCAGTGAGGACCAGCATGACTTTTCCCCGCTGGGGCCTTTGCTGTGGGAGCAGCGGCTGGACGTTTGCGTTTTTTGCTCCGGAGGCTGCCGAGAGTGAAAAATGGTGGTTTTGAGGATGGAGTCCACAGGAAAGCAGAGAGGTCCAAAAGGTGTGGGGCATTTGAAGGGGTTCCCGGAGGCAGTGAGGACCAGCATGACTTTTCCCCGCTGGGGCCTTTGCTGTGGGAGCAGCGGCTGGACGTTTGTGTTTTTTGCTCCGGTGGATGCCGAGAGTGAAAAACGGTGGTTTTGAGGATGGAGTCCACAGGAAAGCAGAGAGGTCCAAAAGGTGTGGGGCATTTGAAGGGGTTCCCGGAGGCAGTGAGGACCAGCATGACTTTTCCCCGCTGGGGCCTTTGCTGTGGGAGCAGCGGCTGGACGTTTGCGTTTTTTGCTCCGGAGGCTGCCGAGAGTGAAAAATGGTGGTTTTGAGGATGGAGTCCACAGGAAAGCAGAGAGGTCCAAAAGGTGTGGAGCATTTGAAGGGGTTCCCGGAGGCAGTGAGGACCAGCATGACTTTTCCCCGCTGGGGCCTTTGCTGTGGGAGCAGCGGCTGGACGTTTGCGTTTTTTGCTCCGCTGGATGCCGAGAGTGAAAAACGGTGGTTTTGAGGATGGAGTCCACAGGAAAGCAGAGAGGTCCAAAAGGTGTGGGGCATTTGAAGGGGTTCCCGGAGGCAGTGAGGACCAGCATGACTTTTCCCCGCTGGGGCCTTTGCTGTGGGAGCAGCGGCTGGACGTTTGCGTTTTTTGCTCCGGAGGCTGCCGAGAGTGAAAAATGGTGGTTTTGAGGATGGAGTCCACAGGAAAGCAGAGAGGTCCAAAAGGTGTGGGGCATTTGAAGGGGTTCCCGGAGGCAGTGAGGACCAGCATGACTTTTCCCCGCTGGGGCCTTTGCTGTGGGAGCAGCGGCTGGACGTTTGTGTTTTTTGCTCCGGTGGATGCCGAGAGTGAAAAACGGTGGTTTTGAGGATGGAGTCCACAGGAAAGCAGAGAGGTCCAAAAGGTGTGGGGCATTTGAAGGGGTTCCCGGAGGCAGTGAGGACCAGCATGACTTTTCCCCGCTGGGGCCTTTGC
The DNA here is from genome assembly GCF_965231255.1 of Vanellus vanellus. Classification (NCBI taxonomy): domain Eukaryota; kingdom Metazoa; phylum Chordata; class Aves; order Charadriiformes; family Charadriidae; genus Vanellus; species Vanellus vanellus. Next base: position 7,831 of record NW_028128463.1, on the reverse strand, counting down.
TGTGGGAGCAGCGGCTGGACGTTTGCGTTTTTTGCTCCGGAGGCTGCCGAGAGTGAAAAATGGTGGTTTTGAGGATGGAGTCCACAGGAAAGCAGAGAGGTCCAAAAGGTGTGGGGCATTTGAAGGGGTTCCCGGAGGCAGTGAGGACCAGCATGACTTTTCCCCGCTGGGGCCTTTGCTGTGGGAGCAGCGGCTGGACGTTTGCGTTTTTTGCTCCGCTGGATGCCGAGAGTGAAAAACGGTGGTTTTGAGGATGGAGTCCACAGGAAAGCAGAGAGGTCCAAAAGGTGTGGGGCATTTGAAGGGGTTCCCGGAGGCAGTGAGGACCAGCATGACTTTTCCCCGCTGGGGCCTTTGCTGTGGGAGCAGCGGCTGGACGTTTGCGTTTTTTGCTCCGGAGGCTGCCGAGAGTGAAAAATGGTGGTTTTGAGGATGGAGTCCACAGGAAAGCAGAGAGGTCCAAAAGGTGTGGGGCATTTGAAGGGGTTCCCGGAGGCAGTGAGAACCAGCATGACTTTTCCCCGCTGGGGCCTTTGCTGTGGGAGCAGCGGCTGGACGTTTGCGTTTTTTGCTCCGGAGGCTGCCGAGAGTGAAAAACGGTGGTTTTGAGGATGGAGTCCACAGGAAAGCAGAGAGGTCCAAAAGGTGTGGGGCATTTGAAGGGGTTCCCGGAGGCAGTGAGGACCAGCATGACTTTTCCCCGCTGGGGCCTTTGCTGTGGGAGCAGCGGCTGGACGTTTGCGTTTTTTGCTCCGGAGGCTGCCGAGAGTGAAAAACGGTGGTTTTGAGGATGGAGTCCACAGGAAAGCAGAGAGGTCCAAAAGGTGTGGGGCATTTGAAGGGGTTCCCGGAGGCAGTGAGGACCAGCATGACTTTTCCCCGCTGGGGCCTTTGCTGTGGGAGCAGTGCTGAACGTTTGCGTTTTTTGCTCCGGAGGCTGCCGAGAGTGAAAAATGGTGGTTTTGAGGATGGAGTCCACAGGAAAGCAGAGAGGTCCAAAAGGTGTGGGGCAGGCATTTGAAGGGGTTCCCGGAGGCAGTGAGGACCAGCATGACTTTTTCCCCGCTGGGGCCTTTGCTGTGGAAGCAGCGGCTGGACGTTTGCTTTTTTTGCTCCGCTGGATGCCGAGAGTGAAAAACGGTGGTTTTGAGGATGGAGTCCACAGGAAAGCAGAGAGGTCCAAAAGGTGTGGGGCATTTGAAGGGGTTCCTGGAGGCAGTGAGGACCAGCATGACTTTTCCCCGCAGGGGCCTTTGCTGTGGGAGCAGTGGCTGGACGTTTGCGTTTTTTGCTCCGGAGGCTGCCGAGAGTGAAAAATGGTGGTTTTGAGGATGGAGTCCACAGGAAAGCAGAGAGGTCCAAAAGGTGTGGGGCATTTGAAGGGGTTCCCGGAGGCAGTGAGGACCAGCATGACTTTTCCCCGCAGGGGCCTTTGCTGTGGGAGCAGCGGCTGGACGTTTGCGTTTTTGCTCCGGAGGCTGCCGAGAGTGAAAAATGGTGGTTTTGAGGATGGAGTCCACAGGAAAGCAGAGAGGTCCAAAAGGTGTGGGGCATTTGAAGGGGTTCCCGGAGGCAGTGAGGACCAGCATGACTTTTCCCCGCTGGGGCCTTGCTGTGGGAGCAGCGGCTGGACGTTTGCGTTTTTTGCTCCGGAGGCTGCCGAGAGTGAAAAACGGTGGTTTTGAGGATGGAGTCCACAGGAAAGCAGAGAGGTCCAAAAGGTGTGGGGCATTTGAAGGGTTCCTGGAGGCAGTGAGGACCAGCATGACTTTTCCCCGCTGGGGCCTTTGCTGTGGGAGCAGTGCTGAACGTTTGCGTTTTTTGCTCCGGAGGCTGCCGAGAGTGAAAAATGGTGGTTTTGAGGATGGAGTCCACAGGAAAGCAGAGAGGTCCAAAAGGTGTGGGGCATTTGAAGGGGTTCCCGGAGGCAGTGAGGACCAGCATGACTTTTCCCCGCTGGGGCCTTTGCTGTGGGAGCAGCGGCTGGACGTTTGCTTTTTTTGCTCCGCTGGATGCCGAGAGTGAAAAACGGTGGTTTTGAGGATGGAGTCCACAGGAAAGCAGAGAGGTCCAAAAGGTGTGGGGCATTTGAAGGGGTTCCTGGAGGCAGTGAGGACCAGCAGGACTTTTCCCCGCAGGGGCCTTTGCTGTGGGAGCAGCGGCTGGACGTTTGCGTTTTTTGCTCCGGAGGCTGCCGAGAGTGAAAAATGGTGGTTTGAGGATGGAGTCCACAGGAAAGCAGAGAGGTCCAAAAGGTGTGGGGCATTTGAAGGGGTTCCCGGAGGCAGTGAGGACCAGCATGACTTTTCCCCGCAGGGGCCTTTGCTGTGGGAGCAGCGGCTGGACGTTTGCGTTTTTTGCTCCGGAGGCTGCCGAGAGTGAAAAACGGTGGTTTTGAGGATGGAGTCCACAGGAAAGCAGAGAGGTCCAAAAGGTGTGGGGCATTTGAAGGGGTTCCCGGAGGCAGTGAGGACCAGCATGACTTTTCCCCGCTGGGGCCTTTGCTGTGGGAGCAGCGGCTGGACGTTTGCGTTTTTTGCTCCAGAGGCTGCCGAGAGTGAAAAACGGTGGTTTTGAGGATGGAGTCCACAGGAAAGCAGAGAGGTCCAAAAGGTGTGGGGCATTTGAAGGGGTTCCCGGAGGCAGTGAGGACCAGCATGACTTTTCCCCGCTGGGGCCTTTGCTGTGGGAGCAGCGGCTGGACGTTTGCGTTTTTTGCTCCGGAGGCTGCCGAGAGTGAAAAACGGTGGTTTTGAGGATGGAGTCCACAGGAAAGCAGAGAGGTCCAAAAGGTGTGGGGCATTTGAAGGGGTTCCCGGAGGCAGTGAGGACCAGCATGACTTTTCCCCGCTGGGGCCTTTGCTGTGGGAGCAGCGGCTGGACGTATGCGTTTTTTGCTCCGGAGGCTGCCGAGAGTGAAAAATGGTGGTTTTGAGGATGGAGTCCACAGGAAAGCAGAGAGGTCCAAAAGGTGTGGGGCATTTGAAGGGGTTCCCGGAGGCAGTGAGGACCAGCATGACTTTTCCCCGCTGGGGCCTTTGCTGTGGGAGCAGCGGCTGGACGTTTGCGTTTTTTGCTCCGGAGGCTGCCGAGAGTGAAAAACGGTGGTTTTGAGGATGGAGTCCACAGGAAAGCAGAGAGGTCCAAAAGGTGTGGGGCATTTGAAGGGGTTCCCGGAGGCAGTGAGGACCAGCATGACTTTTCCCCGCTGGGGCCTTTGCTGTTGGTGCAGCGGCTGGACATTTGTGTTTTTTGCTCCGGAGGCTGCCGAGAGTGAAAAACGGTGGTTTTGAGGATGGAGTCCACAGGAAAGCAGAGAGGTCCAAAAGGTGTGGGGCATTTGAAGGGGTTCCCGGAGGCAGTGAGGACCAGCATGACTTTTCCCCGCTGGGGCCTTTGCTGTGGGAGCAGCGGCTGGACGTTTGCGTTTTTTGCTCCGGAGGCTGCCGAGAGTGAAAAACGGTGGTTTTGAGGATGGAGTCCACAGGAAAGCAGAGAGGTCCAAAAGGTGTGGGGCATTTGAAGGGGTTCCCGGAGGCAGTGAGGACCAGCATGACTTTTCCCCGCTGGGGCCTTTGCTGTGGGAGCAGTGCTGAACGTTTGCGTTTTTTGCTCCGGAGGCTGCCGAGAGTGAAAAATGGTGGTTTTGAGGATGGAGTCCACAGGAAAGCAGAGAGGTCCAAAAGGTGTGGGGCATTTGAAGGGGTTCCAGGAGGCAGTGAGGACCAGCATGACTTTTCCCCGCTGGGGCCTTTGCTGTGGAAGCAGCGGCTGGACGTTTGCTTTTTTTGCTCCGCTGGATGCCGAGAGTGAAAAATGGTGGTTTTGAGGATGGAGTCCACAGGAAAGCAGAGAGGTGCAAAAGGTGTGGGGCATTTGAAGGGGTTCCTGGAGGCAGTGAGGACCAGCATGACTTTTCCCCGCTGGGGCCTTTGCTGTGGGAGCAGCGGCTGACGTTTGCGTTTTTGCTCCGGAGGCTGCCGAGAGTGAAAAATGGTGGTTTTGAGGATGGAGTCCACAGGAAAGCAGAGAGGTCCAAAAGGTGTGGGGCATTTGAAGGGGTTCCCGGAGGCAGTGAGGACCAGCATGACTTTTCCCTGCTGGGGCCTTTGCTGTGGGAGCAGCGGCTGGACGTATGCGTTTTTTGCTCCGGAGGCTGCCGAGAGTGAAAAATGGTGGTTTTGAGGATGGAGTCCACAGGAAAGCAGAGAGGTCCAAAAGGTGTGGGGCATTTGAAGGGGTTCCCGGAGGCAGTGAGGACCAGCATGACTTTTCCCCGCTGGGGCCTTTGCTGTGGGAGCAGCGGCTGGACGTTTGCGTTTTTTGCTCCGGAGGCTGCCGAGAGTGAAAAACGGTGGTTTTGAGGATGGAGTCCACAGGAAAGCAGAGAGGTCCAAAAGGTGTGGGGCATTTGAAGGGGTTCCCGGAGGCAGTGAGGACCAGCATGACTTTTCCCCGCTGGGCCCTTTGCTGTGGGTGCAGCGGCTGGACATTTGTGTTTTTTGCTCCGGAGGCTGCCGAGAGTGAAAAACGGTGGTTTTGAGGATGGAGTCCACAGGAAAGCAGAGAGGTCCAAAAGGTGTGGGGCATTTGAAGGGGTTCCCGGAGGCAGTGAGGACCAGCATGACTTTTCCCCGCTGGGGCCTTTGCTGTGGGAGCAGCGGCTGGACGTTTGCGTTTTTTGCTCCGGAGGCTGCCGAGAGTCAAAAATGGTGGTTTTGAGGATGGAGTCCACAGGAAAGCAGAGAGGTCCAAAAGGTGTGGGGCATTTGAAGGGGTTCCCGGAGGCAGTGAGGACCAGCATGACTTTTCCCCGCTGGGGCCCTTTGCTGTGGGAGCAGCGGCTGGACGTTTGCGTTTTTGCTCCGGAGGCTGCCGAGAGTGAAAAACGGTGGTTTTGAGGATGGAGTCCACAGGAAAAGCAGAGAGGTCCAAAAGGTGTGGGGCATTTGAAGGGGTTCCCGGAGGCAGTGAGACCAGCATGACTTTTCCCCGCTGGGGCCTTTGCTGTGGGAGCAGCGGCTGGACGTTTGCGTTTTTTGCTCCGGAGGCTGCCGAGAGTGAAAAACGGTGGTTTTGAGGATGGAGTCCACAGGAAAGCAGAGAGGTCCAAAAGGTGTGGGGCATTTGAAGGGGTTCCCGGAGGCAGTGAGGACCAGCATGACTTTTCCCCCGCTGGGGCCTTTGCTGTGGGAAGCAGTGCTGAACGTTTGCGTTTTTTGCTCCGGAGGCTGCCGAGAGTGAAAAATGGTGGTTTTGAGGATGGAGTCCACAGGAAAGCAGAGAGGTCCAAAAGGTGTGGGGCATTTGAAGGGGTTCCTGGAGGCAGTGAGGACAGCATGACTTTTCCCGCTGGGGCCTTTGCTGTGGAAGCAGCGGCTGGACGTTTGCTTTTTTTGCTCCGCTGGATGCCGAGAGTGAAAAATGGTGGTTTTGAGGATGGAGTCCACAGGAAAGCAGAGAGGTGCAAAAGGTGTGGGGCATTTGAAGGGGTTCCTGGAGGCAGTGAGGACCAGCATGACTTTTCCCCGCTGGGGCCTTTGCTGTGGGAGCAGCGGCTGGACGTTTGCGTTTTTTGCTCCGGAGGCTGCCGAGAGTGAAAAACGGTGGTTTTGAGGATGGAGTCCAAAGGAAAGCAGAGAGGTCCAAAAGGTGTGGGGCATTTGAAGGGGTTCCCGGAGGCAGTGAGGACCAGCATGACTTTTCCCGCTGGGGCCTTTGCTGTGGGAGCAGCGGCTGACGTTGCGTTTTTTGCTCCGGGGCTGCCGAGAGTGAAAAATGGTGGTTTTGAGGATGGAGTCCACAGGAAAGCAGAGAGGTCCAAAAGGTGTGGGGCATTTGAAGGGGTCCCGGAGGCAGTGAGGACCAGCATGACTTTTCCCGCTGGGGCCTTTGCTGTGGGAGCGGCGCTGGACGTTTGCGTTTTTTGCTCCGGAGGCTGCCGAGAGTGAAAAACGGTGGTTTTGAGGGATGGAGTCCACAGGAAAGCAGAGAGGTCCAAAAGGTGTGGAGCATTTGAAGGGGTTCCCGGAGGCAGTGAGGACCAGCATGACTTTTCCCCGCTGGGGCCTTTGCTGTGGGAGCAGCGGCTGGACGTTTGCGTTTTTTGCTCCGGAGGCTGCCGAGAGTCAAAAATGGTGGTTTTGAGGATGGAGTCCACAGGAAAGCAGAGAGGTCCAAAAGGTGTGGGCATTTGAAGGGGTTCCCGGAGGCAGTGAGGACCAGCATGACTTTTCCCCAAGCTGGGGCCTTTGCTGTGGGAGCAGCGGCTGGACGTTTGCGTTTTTTGCTCCGGAGGCTGCCGAGAGTGAAAAACGGTGGTTTTGAGGATGGAGTCCACAGGAAGCAGAGGTCCAAAAGGTGTGGGGCATTTGAAGGGGTCCCGGAGGCAGTGAGGACCAGCATGACTTTTCCCCGCTGGGGCCTTTGCTGTGGGAGCAGCGGCTGGACGTTTGCGTTTTTGCTCCGGAGGCTGCCGAGAGTGAAAAACGGTGGTTTGAGGATGGAGTCCACAGGAAAGCAGAGAGGTCCAAAAGGTGTGGGGCATTTGAAGGGGTTCCCGGAGGCAGTGAGGACCAGCATGACTTTTCCCCGCTGGGGCCTTTGCTGTGGGAGCAGCGGCTGGACGTTTGCGTTTTTTGCTCCGAGGCTGCCGAGAGTGAAAAACGGTGGTTTTGAGGATGGAGTCCACAGGAAAGCAGAGAGGTCCAAAAGGTGTGGGGCATTTGAAGGGGTTCCCGGAGGCAGTGAGGACCAGCATGACTTTTCCCCGCTGGGGCCTTTGCTGTGGGAGCAGCGGCTGGACGTTTGCGTTTTTGCTCCGGAGGCTGCCGAGAGTGAAAACGGTGGTTTTGAGGATGGAGTCCACAGGAAAGCAGAGAGGTCCAAAAGTGTGGGGCATTTGAAGGGGTTCCCGGAGGCAGTGAGGACCAGCATGACTTTTCCCCGCTGGGGCCTTGCTGTGGGAGCAGCGGCTGGACGTTTGCGTTTTTGCTCCGGAGGCTGCCGAGAGTGAAAAACGGTGGTTTTGAGGATGGAGTCCACAGGAAGCAGAGAGGTCCAAAAGGTGTGGGGCATTTGAAGGGGTTCCCGGAGGCAGTGAGACCAGCAGACTTTTCCCCGCTGGGGCCTTTGCTGTGGGAGCAGCGGCTGGACGTTTGCGTTTTTTGCTCCGGAGGCTGCCGAGAGTGAAAAATGGTGGTTTTGAGGATGGAGTCCACAGGAAAGCAGAGAGGTCCAAAAGGTGTGGGCATTTGAAAGGTTCCCGGAGGCAGTGAGGACCAGCATGACTTTTCCCCGCTGGGGCCTTTGCTGTGGGAGCAGCGGCTGGACGTTTGCGTTTTTTGCTCCGGAGGCTGCCGAGAGTGAAAAATGGTGGTTTTGAGGATGGAGTCCACAGGAAAGCAGAGAGGTCCAAAAGGTGTGGGGCATTTGAAGGGGTTCCCGGAGGCAGTGAGGACCAGCATGACTTTTCCCCGCTGGGGCCTTTGCTGTGGGAGCAGCGGCTGGACGTTTGTGTTTTTTGCTCCGGTGGATGCCGAGAGTGAAAAACGGTGGTTTTGAGGATGGAGTCCACAGGAAAGCAGAGAGGTCCAAAAGGTGTGGGGCATTTGAAGGGGTTCCCGGAGGCAGTGAGGACCAGCATGACTTTTCCCCGCTGGGGCCTTTGCTGTGGGAGCAGCGGCTGGACGTTTGCGTTTTTTGCCCGGAGGCTGCCGAGAGTGAAAAATGGTGGTTTGAGATGGAGTCCACAGGAAAGCAGAGAGGTCCAAAAGGTGTGGAGCATTTGGAAGGGGGTTCCCCCGGCAGGCAGTGAGGACCAGCATGACTT